>NC_092446.1:3207613-3360113 GCF_036169615.1 Heliangelus exortis
TAGCACGAGGGAAAACCACAACCTGCAGGGGCAGAACTGGGGAAAAACTTCTGGGTGGCAGAAAGCTGGAAGTCCCTCTCACTGGGAACACCCCGTTTCCCCTTCTTGGGATGCTGCAGGGATTTTTATGGGGAAACCAGGAGGAGGGGGTTCAAAGGTCACCTCCAGGGAAACACAGGGGAAAATCTGGAAGGATTTGGCTGCTCTGTGATGGGGAGATTGGGCTGGGCAGCACCACAGGGAGGAGTGGAGAAGGAAGGGTGGGGAGGGGAAGGGAAGGAGAAGGGAAGGAGAAGGGAAGGAGAAGGGAAGGAAGGAAGGAGAAGGAGAAGGAAGGGAAGAAGGGAAGGAAGAAGGGAAGGGAAGAAGGGAAGGGAAGAAGGGAAGGGAAGAAGGGAAGGGAAGAAGGGAAGGGAAGAAGGGAAGGGAAGAAGGGAAGGGAAGAAGGGAAGGAAGAAGGGAAGGGAAGAAGGAAGGGAAGAAGGGAAGGGAAGAAGGGAAGGAAGAAGGGAAGGGAAGAAGGGAAGGGAAGAAGGGAAGGGAAGAAGGGAAGGGAAGAAGGGAAGGAAGAAGGGAAGGGAAGAAGGGAAGGGAAGAAGGGAAGGGAAGAAGGGAAGGGAAGAAGGGAAGGGAAGAAGGGAAGGGAAGAAGGGAAGGGAAGAAGGGACGGAAGAAGGGACGGGAAGAAGGGAAGGGAAGAAGGGAAGGGAAGAAGGGAAGGGAAGAAGGGAAGGGAAGAAGGGAAGGGAAGAAGGGAAGGGAAGAAGGGAAGGGAAGAAGGGAAGGGAAGAAGGGAAGGGAAGAAGGGAAGGGAAGAAGGGAAGGGAAGAAGGGAAGGGAAGAAGGGAAGGGAAGAAGGGAAGGGAAGAAGGGAAGGGAAGAAGGAAGGGGAGAAGGGAAGGGAAGAAGGGAAGGGAAGAAGGGAAGGGTTACTGCACCCAGTTCTGGGCCCCCCTTCTTTCAGGCACCCAGTGGAAGAAAGCTCTCAGTCTGTTTTTCCTCTTCTCACATGCACCCAGCCACAAAGTCTGGCTGTGCCAAACCAAGGTGCCTTTGAGCCCTGGAGACCCTGCCCACCCCAACCTCAGCTCCTGCCCCAGCACCCATTCATTCTCCTCCCTCTCCTCCTCTTTACCTCCAATTCAAACAGGAGTGGAGAAGAAAAAGGGGCTGGAACAAGGTGCTGGGGGGATGCTTTCTCTGAGCCCTTCAGGAAATGCTGGTGGAGAGGTGTCTCCATCCAGAGCCTTGATGGAAAGAGCCTCACCAAGGAGATGTTGGCTCTGAACTGTTCCTCACTCACTCTGGCATCCACCTGAGTGCTCCCCAACTCCCTTTATCCTCTTTCCACCCACGGCATCTCCAAGAGTGGAGCTCCCACGGGATTTGGGAGCAAGCCCAGGGACCTTGGTGTCCCCAGCTGAGGTGGGTGGGGATGACCAAGGGACTCACCTTATCCAGGATGTACTTGTTGAGGTAGGGCATGTAGCCCTGGCTGGAGACTGGGCCATCATCATCATCACGGAAATGTTCTTCCAGGGCCACGGGGTCGTGGGGGATGCAGAGCACTGTGTACAGGTTGTGGGACAGCACCTGGCCCAGCAGGAGGGATGGGGAGAAGATGGAGAAACTTCCAACCCTGCCCCAAACCCATCCCCACCACACCCAGCATCCCCCCCCTGCAGCCACAGGTTTGGTTTGGGCAGCTGGAGAGGGGAATGTCCCCATAGCCCAACCTGAAAGACTTAATTAAAAAACAGGCAAAAACTGAGGCTGTTGGGTTTTTTTTCTCCCCACATTCATTTCTTTTGTTTCCTGGCACATGGATTTTTTTTTTTTTTTCTTAAAGGAGCTTTTTCACACATCTCAGAGCAAACAGGAGATGCTTTTACCTAGAACAGATGATAAGCCACCCCAAGCTATGCCCTTTGGCAGCTGTCCTGAGGGATTTCTTACAAAAATAACCAACCACAGCACCCAGCCTGACAGCAGCTGCTCTGCCAGCAGGGCACAGGAAGACCCCAAGAAGAAAAGAAGGCAAGATTTAGAAAAACCTAAGAAAAGGTTTAGTCTGGAAGCAGATAAGGGCGAGCTGGAGCCACCACCATCTCCAGAACCAGGCTGCAAATGTCCCCAACCAGCCCAGTTTTGTTTAAATCCCCCTGAAACAAGTCAGACTTTGCAGCTTCCACATTTCCCATGTGGAACAAGGCTGCCCAGGACCATCCCCAGCATCTCCAGCTCGTGGTGCTGGGCAGGCTGCTGTCTCCTTGTCCCAGGAAGCAGGAGAAGCTTGAAGGCAAGTCCCAAACCGCTGCATCCTCACTGCATCAGGGTCTGCAGAGGCATTTTATAGGATTTGCAGCTTGTAACAGAGAGGGCTTGGAGAAGACGGTGAGCAGCACCCAGCTCCTCCCTTCAGACCTGGAAATTTCCTCCCAGCAGGGAGCGGAGCCGCCGGAGGCCACGGCGGCTGCTGCAGCTGGAAAAGGTTTCTTGCTCAACCAGATTTTCTCTTTTTTTCCCCCTCCGGCCCGATGTTATCACCTGGGCTCCACCCTGGGCTCCAGCAGGCGATAGCCCTGAGCCCTGCTGCCGCTACGGCCGCACCTTTCGGGGTTCGGTGCAGCCCCACGGAGGGGTGGGGAGGGATGGAACCCCCCGGGCGTCCTCCGGGATGTCGGGCAGATCCGTCAGGATGGGTTGAAAGCTTGGGAATCGCCTCCCATTCCCAACACGAGGCCTCATCCCCAGCGCTCCCATCTCCTCCTCCAGCACCAAACCAAAAAGCCCTCGAGGGGCTGATGTGTGAACCCTGAGCCCCTCCGAGCACCCTGCAAACCCTGAACCCAGGAATCACCTGAAATATGAACTTGGGGAAGGGTAGAGGGGGGGGAAAAGCCTGATGGTGGAGTGTGTGGGGCTGGGGTTTTCCCCCACGGAGAGAAAAAGGCAGAAAACCTCCCCTCGGGACTCTGACTTGAGGGATAGGAGAGGGAAATAGCTGGGGGAGAGGGAAGGGGAGAGGGGGAGAGGGGGAGAGGGGGAGAGGGGGAGAGGGGGAGAGGGGAGAGGGGAGAGGGGGAGAGGGGGAGAGGGGGAGAGGGGGAGAGGGGGAGAGGGGGAGAGGGGAGAGGGGGAGAGGGGGAGAGGGGGAGAGGGGGAGAGGGGGAGAGGGGGAGAGGGGGAGAGGGGGAGAGGGGAGAGGGGGAGAGAGAGAGGGAGGAGAGGGGAGAGGGGGAGAGGGGGAGAGGGGAGAGGGGGAGAGGGGAGAGGGGGAGAGGGGAGAGGGGAGAGGGGGAGAGGGGAGAGGGGAGAGGGGGAGAGGGGGAGAGGGGGAGAGGGGGAGAGGGGGAGAGAGAGAGGGAGAGGGGGAGAGGGGGAGAGGGGGAGAGGGGAGAGGGGGAAGAGGGGAGAGAGGAGAGGGGGAGAGGGGGAGAGGGGAGAGGGGGAGAGGGGAGAGGGGGAGAGGGGGAGAGGGGGAGAGGGGGAGAGGGGAGAGGGGGAGAGGGGGAGAGGGGGAGAGGGGAGAGGGGAGAGGGGAGAGGGAGAGGGGAGAGGGGAGAGGGGAGAGGGGAGAGGGGAGAGGGGAGAGGGGAGAGGGGAGAGGGGGAGAGGGGGAGAGGGGGAGAGGGGGAGAGGGGGAGAGGGGGAGAGGGGGAGAGGGGGAGAGGGGGAGAGGGGGAGAGGGGAGAGGGGGAGAGGGGGAGAGGGGAGAGGGGAGAGGGGAGAGGGGAGAGGGGGAGAGGGGGAGAGGGGGAGAGGGGGAGAGGGGGAGAGGGGGAGAGGGGAAAGGGGAAAGGGGAAAGGGGAAAGGGGAAAGGGGAAAGGGGAAAGGGGAAAGGGATGCTCTGAGCCCGTGGGAGCTTTTTGGGGATGCAGCTTTCCCCCTGTGGTGTGCAGGAGTTGCTGGGGGGTGTGCAGAGGTTTGCCTGACACCCTGGAGCATCCCAAATCCCTCTGAGCACCAGCCCAGCGTTTTTCCCTCACTCCCACCCCTCCGACGTCAGCCAGGGCCGGGGGTGGAATATTTAATGCTGCAGGAGAATGGCAGCTCCTCTTCTCCTCCCCTGTGGGAGACTCCGGGGACGATGCCAGGGCTCGGGGTGACCTTTCAGGCTGGAGCCTGACTGCCTTGTGTTTAACACAACCCCCTCCTCCTTCCCCCCCCCCTCAGCCTCAGAACAGGGGCACCGAGGCATCTGGAACCACGGAGGGAGAGTTGCTGCTGCCTCAGTTTCCCCACAGGCCCTGCTGAAAATATCAAAGCTTCCCTGGAGGGTGCAGGTCCCAGGGGACCCCCAGCACCGAGGGTCCCTCCAGCTGCCTGTTCCTGAGCAAGGACACCCCTGTCCCTCTCCCCCACCAGCTGGGACCCCTTGGCTCAAGGACCATCAGCTCCTGACCTCGAGGAAAATTTTTCCCCTGGCTTGAAGGGATGAGCTGCTCTCAGCCTTCTTACTGGTCAAACTGGGACGCACTGGCCTGGGTCTTTGGTGCATCCAACAACCAGGGGCACGTTCAGTTCAAGCAGGAGCCTTCTACCTGCCCTGGGGGGCACCCGAGGTGCTGGTTATACCCAGAGACCTGCACGGGTGATGGGCTCTTCTCCAAGAGCAAGCAGGAGCCACCTCCCCTGCCATTTGCCCCCCAAGCCTGGTCTGGGGGACCCTCAGCCTCCAGAGATGGAGCTCTCAGAGCACTCAGCAAACCCCTGACCCTCTGGAGTGGGGACAGCAGGGAGCAGAGCTGGAAAGCACCAGGATGGTTCTGACCCTCCTGGCACAGCCACCCCAGGAGCATCTCAGCTCTGTCCTGGATGCAGGGCCCACATCCCAGCCAGAACCTGGGGAGATGGGGATTCACCCTGACAGGGAGGACACAATGGCACCCATAAAAGCTCATCCAAGAGCAGGGCTGGGAACAGAACCACCCCAGAGCTCTGACTGTGACCACAAGCTGCCTTTCCTTCCTGTGCAGATCCACACCTACCCCAACCCGGGTGCCCATGCAGAGCCCTCAACTGCTCAACCCAACAGCTTCACCAACACACAACACAACAGCTCAGGTTGGAAATGACCTCTGGGATCATCCAGCCCAACCTGTAACCAAACTCTACCAACTCCACCAGCCGACTGCTCAGCTCTGTCTCTCAGCACTGTGTCTACAGGATTTTTAAGCACATTCAGGGATGGGGACTCCACCCCTGCCCTGGGCAGCCTGGGCCAGGGCCTGACAACCCTTTCCAAGGAAAAATTGTTCCCAAGCTCCAATCTAACCTCCCCTGGCACAACCTGAGGCCGTTGCCTCTTCTTCTATCATCTGGGAGCAGAGTCTGACCCCCCCTGGCTCCCACCTCCTCCCAGGCAGCTGCAGAGAGCCAAAAGGTCTCCCCTCAGCCTCCTGTCCTGAACACCCCCAGGTCCCTCAGCTGCCTCTGGTCAGACTTGAGCTCCAGATCCTTCCCCAGACCTGCTCCAGCCCCTCAATGTCCTTCTGGTCATGAGGGGCCCAGAACTGAACACAGGACTTGAGGTGCAGCCTCACAAGTGCCGAGTTTGGGGGACAGGAGGGGGTGGTGGTGGAAATTAAAGAAATAATTTCAATAATAAATTCAAATTCATCCTCGAAACACCACTAAAATTCCTCATGCAGCTGGAAACATGTCAGAGGCACCCAACTTCTGCTGGCATGTGGCTCATCCACATCCAGGAAGATCCCAGCCCAGCTCCTGGGGCTGATTTGGTGTCTGTAGGTACAAGCGTGGCTGAACCCCAGCGTTTCTCCCTCCTTCCCTCCCCTCCTTCTTCAAGATCCTTCTTGCAGCAACACCCTGGGGTGGGGGGAGCAGAGCACGACCCGGGAGGGGGTTGGAGAGGGAATGGTTGGAACAGGGTCTGGCTCCAGCTTGCCAGAACCTGGAGTTCTCCACCGAAACCATGAGCAGAAACCCCACTGCTGCCTCGTGTGGGCTGGGACAAACCTGAGCTGGTGTTTTGCACTGATGGGCAATGGAAATTTTCTCTCCCTGGCCCCGAGATGGGGTAAAAATCACCCAGGGTTGAGCTTCATCATGGAACGGGGCAGCCTCACCCACTGCTGCCCTGCTCGGGGGTGGAAAACCAGCGATGGGCTGGGAAGTCACCCAGGGCAAAGCCACCATGCAGACCCTGTCCCCAGTGTCCCTGCAGCCCCAGCACGAGGGGTTGCAGCTCCTCGGGTCCCCCTGCACAAGTTCCCAAGGAAAGCACCATCAGGATCCATCCCCGTGGCCTCAGCACCATCACCAGTGGTAAAGATCTCACCAGGCCAGGGCTGCCCAGGGCTTGGCAGAGCTGCCTGGGCACGACCCTGGGTGCAGGGGATGCTGTGAGGGGAGCAGAGCAGCCCCTGGGGATTAGTGAGGGGGATTAGGCTCTGGGATTTGGGATTTGCCTGAATTCTTTCAGCTATTTCTCCAGTTTTAAGCAGGCTCACAGGGCACACGTGCAAGTTTCTGGGGTGCAGCTGAGCAGGAGGAGCCCCAGCCCTGCTGCTTCCCCTCCAGACCCTACAAACAAAACCCTTTAATTTTTGTTTTCCCCCCTTTCCCTCCCCATGCACCAAGTCCAGCACCTTCCCCGTAGTCTGTCCCAGGGAAAGAGCGGAGGGCATAGAAGGAAAGAAGTTTTTGGGGGGGTTTTGGTTTTGTTTTTGCAGAGTTTCACAACTCCTCTTTGCAGCCTCGGCAGCTGCTGCCAAGTCCTGGCACAACCTCTCCCCGTGCTTTGCATGTTTCTACCTCAGGTCTTTCCTCTGCATGGCAGCCCCCTGCTCCAACCAGCATTTCCAAGCCTGGCGCCAGCAGAACCACAACGAGACACTTATGAAAAAAAAAAAAAAAAAAAAAAAAAAGTCCCAGCAATTGCGAAAAAAAAAAAAAAAATAAAAAAAAAAATCAATAGTTATCCTCAAAGCCAAGGTGCAACCTGGAGCATCCCAGAGGCAGACAAAAAAAAATTTAAGGCCACGATGTGTGCAGGGCTGAAGGCAGCTGCAAAGCTGCTGAAAGGGTTGGGGAGAGGGGAGATCTAAGCCAAGGAGTTGGAGTTTAAAATGGTTTAACTCTACCTTCCGACCTGCTGGCTCAACAGGAAGCAGAAATGAGGGTGCTCTGGCAAGCGAGAAAATAGAAACCCAGCTCGGGCCGGTAATGTGCCATAAAAAGCCTAAACTCCCCCCCCAAAAACAACTTAAAAGTCCATTTCTCCTACTTTTCACCTAGAAAATTTGAGCATTAACTCCTCTGCACGAAGCCCCCTAATTTTTAATTTTTTTTTTTTTTTTTAAGGGAGATGGAGAACTTCAAACGCAACGTGGAGGCGACAGCAAGGTTCTATTTACCTGGAGATTTCCCAATTCCTCCGTGGAAACTCAGGAGGGATGCAGAGCATCCCCATCCCCACTCTGCTCCTTGCAACCCCTCTCCCGCTTTTAAACCCCCCCCGAAAACACCGAATTTCCCCTCGGGGGACTCACTTTGAGCTGGGATTTGGAGACCTTTCCACTTTTCTCCACATCCAGGGCAGTAAACGCGTACCAGATGGATTTCAGCAGCTCCGCTCGCAGGTCCATGGCTACGGGCGGCGGTGCCAGGGGAGGTTCTGCCGGGACCGAGGATCCGGTTCCAGGAAGCCGCCTGCCCCGATCCAACCCTTGGGCGGTCGGGGACGGGCGAAGCAGCAGCGCCATCTGCTTGGGTGAACCCCAAAAAGAGCCCAAGTTCAAGGGCTCCAAGCCAAGGTCCCCATCGTCACAAATCGCCCTTTGTAACCCTTTGCTGGCTCAGCCTGAAGAGGAAAAAACTTCCTCGGCGTGGAGAGAAAATCCCTCCCCAAAGAGCAGCTTCCGCCTCTGGGATTTAAATGAGGATTTTTATTTTTATTTTTTTTTCTCCTCCCTCCTTTCCAAAAGGTTCCAGCCCTGCTTGGTTTGGGCTCGGTTGCAGCTGAGGGAAAAGAGCAGAGATCCAGCCTGCTGCAGCCCCCCCGGGTTGTGCCTTTTCCTCCCCTGCAGAAAGTTTTTTCTCTGCAAACTTCTCAGGTATCTCCAAAAAATAAAGACCAGTGGCTGGAAGCCTGTGCAGGTTTACAGCTGGACTCGATGGTCTTAAAGGGTCTTTTTCACCCTAAAACATCTGAATTTCTGGTGAATTTATTTCAGGTGAATCTATTTATTTCAGGTGAATTTATTTATTTCAGATGAATTTATTTATTTCAGGTGAATTTTTTTCTGCTGAGTTTTTTTCTGCTGAATTTTTTTCTGCTGAATTTTTTTCTGCTGAATTTTTTTCTGCTGAATTTTTTTCTGCTGAATTTTTTTCTGCTGAATTTCACCTAAATCATCTTTTTCACCCTGTTCACCTCTCGTGCTGCCTTTTCCCACTCTGCCCTGCTCTAAGACACCTTCAGCCACATTTTCTTGTATTGCCACAATTCCCTAAAATTCAGACTCAGGAGACAGCTCTTAGCTCCTCTGAGACCCAAGCTGAGAACTCAGAGGTTACAACTCCTCTTGCTCACAGCTCTTCTCAGAGCAGTTTTTGAACTGACCAAAAGTGCAGTGATTGCCCAACAAATCTCCAGAACCTCCTTAATCCTTACATCTGCAAAACATCAACACCCATCCCCTCCTCCCACCCCCACAACTGGAAGAGCAAAGAGTCCTTGTTTGTTGTTTTTTTTTTTTTTAAAAAAAGCAAATTTTTAATCTGTTTTTATTTCAGCTCAGTATTTACACCCAGGACTAACTCAGCCCTCAAACAAGTGCTGGCTGGCTTTGCTCTGCTCCACCACGCTCAGCCTGCCAAGGAAATTTTCTGGAAAGCAGAGAAAAAGATGGGAATGTGGCTGTTGGAGCCAGGCACCAGGAACTGGTCACCCCCTCCTGCCACCAAGCAGCCTGGGCTTGCTCTGAGGGGGATTTATTGCTTCTGTGTTCGTGCTGCCCACTTCTCCCTGACCTGGAGGGATGGGCAGGAAAAGGGGAGAGCTGCTGGACTTAAGAGGCCAGGAAATGCCTCTCCAAACTCAATTTTTGCACTCCAAAATCTCTGTGGCTCCATCACTGGTGCTGCAGGGGACTGGCAGGTCTTGGGAATTTTAGGAATAAATACTAGAAGGCATCACCTGCCATCTGCTCCAGAGAGAGGGACTCAGTGCCCAAGGTGAGGAGCAGGAAAAGTTGCTGCTCAGAGCTCAGGAAAACTGCAGAGACTCCAGAAGGCAGCAGCCAAGTATCTTGGATATCCCCCCTCAGTGAGAAGAGCCCTTGGAAAAGGGTCACTCCAGCAGCCCTGGGCTGCTGGCTCCAGCTCTCACTGGTCACTGCTCCTGGACACCATCCACCCCTCACTCCACATGCCAGCTGGCCCTGATCCAGCTGCTCCTGATGCTCCCATGGAGAAGGAGCTGAGGCTGCCTGCCCCCCCTCCCTGCCTGGGGGGCTTCAGGGGGTCTCAGCACCCATTTTCAGCCACGGCTGCTTCAAGTGTGCCAGGTTCATGCTGGATGGCCACTGCTGCCATGCTGATAGCTTCCTCCAGGCTCTGCTGCTCTTCCAACTGGAGAGGGAAAAAAAAAAAAAAAAGAGAGGGATAACACTGTTTTCCCAAAAAGTGGGGTCAGGGAAGCAGGAGAGAGGTAGGAAGGGCTGGCAGTGGGTGGCACAGGGAGGGTGAAGCAGAGAGAAGAGAGAGGCCTGGTGAGGATGGGGAGCAGCAGGTTAGAAAGGAGCATTCTGCAACCCAAGGTGCACATCCCTGCTCCCCTCCACCTGCAGGGCACCTGGGGATGAAGGAGATGGAGCAGAGCAAGAAGGGAAGTGCTGAAGCCAGCAAGGGGTGATGAGGAAGGTGTCAGGAGCTGGGGGTACCTGCACTGTGACGTGGGTGCCACTGGGGGTGGCCAGCAATGCCACCTGCTGCTGGCAGAGGGAGGTGACAGCTGATTCCTCAGCCAGGGCTGCTCCAGAGCTGCCTATGGCAACCTGGGAAAGTCAGGATAAAAAAACCCAACCCCGTGTTAAAAGCAAACACAACCCCAGCAGGCTGAAAAGGGAAGGTCCCGGGTCTGTCCCTACCGGGTGCTGTGTCTCAGTGCTGTCCCTGCTGGTCACTGTCACCCTGTGTGTGTCACCACCTGCCAGCTCTGCCTGGGGCAGGCTGAGGGCACTGCTCTGGGTCACCATGCCAAGGGCACTGCCAAGAGCCTGGAGGTCTTCCTGGGACAGACTGACCTGGGTAGGAGAAGAGCAGATGCCCTCAGGCAGGATGGCTTCTCAGGAAGCCTTGTGCAACCCTGGAGTTGAGCAACAAACACTGAGGGCTCGGGATGGATGAAACTTTCTCCTCCTCCTTCACAGGGAAGATGCAGGGCACAGAAAACTCCAAGGACTTTGCTCAGGGTCATGGATTGCAATGAAGAACTCACAGACCTCAGGTCTCCAGCTCTACCTCTTCTACAGCACCTCCCAACTTAGCACCTTCAGTGAATCACAGAATGGGTTGGGTTGGAAGGGACCTTAAAGGATGAGCTTTAAGTTCCAATTCCAATTTAAGTTCCAGTTCCAACCTCTCTGCATGGGCAGGGACACCTCCCACCAGCCCAGGATGCTCCAAGCCCCATCCAACCTGGGCTTCAACACTTCCAGGGATGGGACAGACACTTCCAGGGATGGGGCACTTCTCTCCAGGCTTTGAAGTGACAGTTTGTGCCTCACTGCAGCACAGAACATCTCAGACTGAGAGGAAATCAGTGCAACTGGTGGCAGCTGCTTCCTTCCCCCAGTTTCTCCCAGTCAGCACCCAGGCAGCTGGTGGAGGGAGGTGCCACAAAACTGGAACTGCCATAGACAGATGATAGAAAAAACAGCACCAAATTCAGCCTGTGTCAGCAGAGATGGGAGCTGCCCCTTGCCAGAGGGCTGCCAGGCCCTGCACAGCAGCCCGGGCCAATGCCTCTGGGATTCTGGCCAGCAAGGTGATTTGGGGACCATTTTTGTACCCCCACATGGAACCTGGGCTGTGGCTGTACAGAGGGAGCCCCTGGGACAGAGCCTGTGAAGCCCCAGGGTCTGTTTTATGCTGAAAAAAAAGAAACCTCCATCACTTGGAGAACACCAAGGCTGGGGAGAGGCAGGATCTTAGTTCAGTGCTACCCTCCACACGTGTCCATACCTGATCTGTCCCATCCTGAGAGATAAGGGAGACCTGTGCATGCAAACCATCATCATCCTCCTCTTCCTCCTCCTCCATCTCTGCCAGGAAAGTGATGTGCTGGCTCTCCAGGGGGGTGGCTCTGTCAGCAGCAGCAGCTGAGGGAGGGAAGAGGAAAAGGGGTGAGAGAAGCACTAATCAGAGAAGGGATCTGATCAGGCATCTCCAGGGCAGGTGTCAGGAGGATGGGGCCAGACTCTTCTCAGTGGTGCTCAGTGACAGGAAGAGGGGCAACAGGCACAAACTGGAACCCAGGAAGTTCCATCTAAACACAAGGAGGAACTTCCTTACTTTGATGGTGACAGAACACTGGCAGAGGCTGCCCAGAGAGGTGGGGGAGTCTCCTTCTCTGGAGGAACCATTCACCACCTGGATGCCATCCACCTGCTCCAGGTGAACCTGCCTGAGCAGGAGGGTTGGACTGGATGATCTCTAGAGATCCCTTCCAACCCCTTCCATGCTCCAACTTCTGTGGTGGGGGAGGCAGAAGCCAAGAGAACAGAGCTGGGGCTGAGAGCAGAGCAGCTGCAGGCTCATGCAGCATCTCCCTTCTCTTTGTAAAGCTTGCTGCAGGGATGCTGAGGGAGCTGGGGGTGTTGAGGCTGGAGAAGAGGAGGCTCAGGGGAGACCTCATCACTCTCTCCAACTCCCTGAAAGGAGGTTGGAGCCAGGGGGGGGGTTGGGCTCTTTTCCCAGGCAACTCTCAGCAAGACAAGAGGGCACAAGAGGTCTCAAGTTGTGCCAGGGGAGGTTTAGGTTGGACATGAGAAAGAATTTCTTTCTGGAGAGGGTGATCAGGCATTGGAATGGGCTGCCCAGGGAAGGGGTGGATTCTCCATCCCTGGAGATATTTCAAAAGAGCCTGGATGTGGCACTCAGTGCCATGGGCTGGGAACCACGGGGGGAGTGGATCAAGGGTTGGACTTGATGAGCTCTGAGGTCCCTTCCAACCCAGCCAGTTCTAGGATTCTGTGATTCTATGATTCTGTGATGGGGTTGGGTGCTCACCCTCCAGTTGCTGCTGTTCATAGAGGGTCTGCTCAGCCTCCTCCGTGGCCTCCAGCTCCCCGTGGCTGCTCCGCTTGTGCATGGCCAGGGTGGAGGTCTGCCGATAGTTCTTCCCACAGCTGCTGCAGGTGTAGGGTTTGCAGTGCGTGTGAACCACGTGGTGTTTGTAGAGGCTTGAGTACTCCGTGAAGCGTTTGCCGCAGCCCGGCACGGTGCACATGTAGGGTTTCTCCCCTAGTGGTCAGAGAAGAAAGCTGAACCCACTCACCCTCCTCAAGCTCCTGTTTACCCCTCAGCTTTTCTCCTCCTCCTTCTCCTCTCACCCGTGTGGATCCTCATGTGGTTTTTGTAATTGGTGGCGCTGGTGAAGCCCCTCCCGCAGTTGGGTTCCGGGCACATGTAGGGCCGCTCCCCCGTGTGGGTTCGGATGTGAACTTTGCGGATGTTGGAGGTGGTGAAGGAGCGGCCGCAGCCCACAAAGGGGCACTTGAAGGGACGTTCCCCTGCAGGGAGAGGGTGCCAGAGTCCTGCAGCAGCACAGACACCTCGATATCCCCCCCCCACACCTCCTCCTCCACCCCTGGGACCTGGCACGTTTCCTCCAGCAGCACTGGCACCCCACCCCTGCTGTTTGGAACAGAATGGAAAATCCCCAAATCACAGAATTATTAATGGTGGAAACAACCTCTGGGATCAGCAAATCCAACAGTCAACCCCACCCCAACCATCCCAACTAAAACATGTCCCCAAGTGCCACATCTACACTTTTTTTTTAACCTCCAGGGCTGGTGACTCCACCACTTCCCCAGGCAGCCAGTTCCAAAGCTTGACCACTGCTCCAGTGAAGAAATTCTTCCCAATCTCCAATCAAAACCTCCCCTGGTGCAGCTTGAGGCCATTTCCTCTTGTCATATTGCTGATTACTTGGAAGAGGAGACTGATCCCCACAGTTGTAGAGAGTGAGGTCTCCCCTCAGCCTCCTCTTCCCCAGACTGAACAATTCCAAGTCCCTCAGCTGCTCCTCACAAGACTTGTGCTCCAGACCCTTCCCCAGCTCCACTGCCTTGCTCCTATTTCTGACTCCAGAGTAAACTCCATCTACCTCAGCTCTTCCTTGCTTCACCCAAAACATAAAATGACAAATCCTGGATAAAAGCTGGAGCAGAACTTTATCTGGGAGCCCTTTCCAATGGGGAGCTGAGTTCTTCTCCTGCTGCTCACCTGTGTGTGTCCGGATGTGTTTCTGGAGATCCCCAGAGGTTTTGAAAGCTTTACTGCACATGTCCTCTGGACACTTGTAGGGTTTCTCACCAGTATGTGTCCTCACGTGGCTCTTCAGTCCATACCCTGTCCAGGAAAGAAACTATAATTAAATTTTATAATGAGAAGGACTGAATGTAGCAAGCTCTGTACCACCTCTTGAGTAATTTTTGAATTTCTGTCCTGTGTGTGCAAAGCTGGAGGGGAAGAAACACCCAAACAGCCTCACACCACCCCTGACAACTCAGCTTCTTCCTACAACTCCTTTAATCTGTCCATAACCAAACAAGTCCCAGGCAGTCTGCCCTGCTGCACTTCCCTCTCAGAGGTTTCACCAGCTGTGCTCATGGCTCTCTGCTGGGAAAAAGCACTCAAAGAGTGGTTTGGAGTGGAGAGGAAACCAGATTTGCTCAAAAGAGACATTTTTACCTGTGGCAAATGCTTTCCCACAGCTTGGAAAGTCACAGGTATACGGCCTGTCCCCTGTGTGAGAACGTTCATGTACCTGGAAAAACCAGAAACAGATCCCTGCCATGAGAGCCAGGACCAGGAGGAAGGAAAAGAGTCAGGAGAAACCCAACTGGTGGAGAGAACCTGAAGTCCTCAGTTGGATTTCACACATCTGGATGTCTCCAGGAGCCAAGCACACAGCTCAGCCTTGTGTGGAGCAGCATTCTGATCTGGCAGAGTCTGGCAGAGTCACACAGGGAGGTGTCTGGGCTGCAGTGTCCCCTGCTTTACCTTTAGGTGGTGGGCAGTGGTGTAGAGGCGGCCACAGCCTTTGTAGCCACACCTGAAGGCCCTGCTGCCAACCTGCTGCCCCTTCTCACTGCTCTGCACTTCTTCCTCCTGCAAATCCTGCTGGGAGATAGAAGGAAATTCACTCAGTGAGCCCCCAGAGCAGCTTTGCCAAGCCCACACACACCATTTCCTGGTAGACAAGAAGATGCCCATGAGCCAGCAATGTGCCCTTGTGGCCAAGAAGGCCAATGGCATCCTGGGGTGCATTAGAAAGGGTGTGGTTAGTAGGTCAAGAGAGGTTCTCCTCCCCCTCTATTCTGCATTGGTGAGGCCACACCTGGAGTATTGTGTCCAGTTCTGGGCCCCTCAGTTCAAGAAGGACAGGGAAGTGCTTGAAAGAGTCCAGCGCAGAGCTACTGAGATGATTAAGGGAGTGGAACATCTCCCTTATGAGGAAAGGCTGAGGGAGCTGGGGCTCTTTAGTTTGGAGAAAAGGAGACTGAGGGGTGACCTCATCAATGTTTTCAAATATGTAAGGGGTGAGTGTCAGGGAGATGGAGTTAGGCTTTTCTCAGGGGTGACCAGTGATAGGACAAGGGGTAATGGGTGTAAATTGGAGCATAGGAGGTTCAAGTTGAATATCAGAAAAAATTTTTTTACTGTAAGGGTGACGGAGCCCTGGAACAGGCTGCCCAGGGGGGTTGTGGAGTCTCCTTCACTGGAGACATTCAAAACCCACCTGGACACGTTCCTAGGGGATGTACTCTAGGGGGCCCTGCTCTGGCAGGGGGGGTTGGACTAGATGATCTTTGAGGTCCCTTCCAACCCCTAGGATTCTAGGATTCTATGATTTCCCACCCTGCCATACGTGTGCACTCCTTCTGTCATCCTCAAAAAAAACAAACAAAACAAAACAGTGTTCCTAAAAAAACCAACTTGAGAACATGGGTAAAGCCCAGGTGACAGGGAAGGGGTCTCAGAGCCTGTATTTCCCACCTCCCAGCTCACTGGGTGCTCTCAGACCTCTTTGTACACCACTTGGCTCACTTGTAAAACTGGCAGCTAACATACCTGCTAACCTTGGAGAGAATTCCAGATTGGTTTGGACTGGAAGAAACCTCAAAGCTCCTCCAGTGCCACCCCTGCCATGGTCAGGGACACCTCCCACAGCCCAGGGGGCTCCAAGCCCCATCCAACCTTCAACACTGCCAGGGATGGGGCAGCCACAGCTTCTGGGGGCAACCTGGGTTAGTGTCTCACCACCCTCACACTAAAGAATTCCTTCCACAAAAAGCCACCAAGCTTTTTTTTTTTTTTAATTACTGGTTGGCAAAGCTCTCTGCATGAAGAGGAATTTGTCCTACTTCCAGAAAACTGAAAAATTCAGACCTGGGAAGGGACATTTCTGGAATCCTCACTCCTCAGGTGGCAGGTGTCTGTCACTCCCTCCTCTTCCTCATCAGACACCTACAAGCAGAGGGACACAGGCACTGTTCACCCCTCTCTGCACAGTGTGGAGCAGCCTGAGCTGCTCAGGAAGGCATTTGCCTCAGCAGTGCCACCCTACTCCTCTCCAGAGAGCTGGGGCAGCTTGGGCCTAGCACAGCAGAAAAGTCTCCATCAGGAATGGTGCCCCACCCAGCCCCTTCTCACCCATCACCATGGAGATGGGAGAAAATGGCAGCACCCAAGACACCCCAACAGAGCCCTGCGTGACAACACATGAGGAGCTGAAGGTGTTTTGGGTTTTGAGGCCTTTGTCAGCATGGGGAGCAAGAAGCCAGAGCTGCTCCTGACATGTGGAAGGTTAAGCCTTGATCATCTGGGGATTAAAATATCCCAGCCTGGTGGCATGAGGAAAAGCTTTGCACACTCAAAGAAAACATCTTCAAGGAGGGACACAGAAAGCAAGGAAAAAGAAATCCAAGCTGTTCTCTGCTCTTTCCAAATGCTCTTCTCTGAAGAAATCCAAGCTCTTCTGCAGCAGGAGAAGGGGAAGAGGCCCAGCACTGTAGGAGTCAGCTGGAGGGTGCAGCAGGAAACTGCCCTGAACTGGGAGCCACCTCTGAGGGTGCCAGCCCTGTGCTCTCCTCAAAGCTGGGATTGTTGAAAAAGGAACCCAGAGATGTACTAACAAAGGGAGGACACTTAAATCCCAGGACAAACAAGTCCCCCAGCCCCTCCATGCTGCTGGCAAACCATAAAAGAAGTGTTGTGTCCTCACCTTGCTGCTGTACTGCTTTAATGCAGCCATGGTCTCCACATCAAAGGAATCCTCTTCCTCCTCCCCAGCCAGCTCCTCCAGCCCTGTCTCTCCCTGCACTTCCAGGATGGTGCTGCCAGGTGGCATGAGGACAGGACCATGGATGTAGGCAGTGGAACCATCCTCCAGCTGGATGGCCTCAAAGGTGCTGGGCTCAAAACTTTCTGCAAGAGGGAAGCAATCAAACCAAATGTAAAGCTGAAGAGGAGGCAGCAGTGTGCCCAGGTGGCCAAGAAGGCCAATGGCATCCTGGGCTGGCTCAGGAACAGCGTGGCCAGCAGGTCCAGGGAAGGGATTCTGCCCCTGTGCTCAGCCCTGGGGAGGCCACAGCTTGAGTCCTGTGTCCAGTTCTGGGCCCCTCAGCTCAGGAAGGAGATTGAGGTGCTGGAGCAGGTCCAGAGAAGAGCAAGGAGGCTGGGAAGGGATCCAGCACAAGTCCTGTGAGGAAGGGCTGAGGGAGCTGGGGGTGTTGAGGCTGGAGAAGAGGAGGCTCAGGGGAGACCTCATCACTCTCTCCAACTCCCTGAAAGGAGGTTGGAGCCAGGGGGGGTTGGTCTCTTTTCCCAGGCAACTCTCAGCAAGACAAGAGGGCACAAGAGGTCTCAAGTTGTGCCAGGGGAGGTTTAGGTTGGACATTAGAAAGAATTTCTTTCTGGAGAGGGTGATCAGACACTGGAATGGGCTGCCCAGGGAAGGGGTGGATTCTCCATCCCTGGAGATATTTCCAAAGAGCCTGGATGTGGCACTCAGTGCCATGGGCTGGGAACCACGGGGGGAGTGGAGCAAGGGTTGGACTTGATGAGCTCTGAGGTCCCTTCCAACCCAGCCAGTTCTAGGATTCTGTGATTCTATGAAATGAGGTGCTGGGTTTCAGGCACCCCTCATCCCCCCCCAGGCTGCCAGGACACTTGAGTAGCTTCTGCTCCAGTTACCAAGGGAAAAAAAACAGGGAATGTGCTTCCCTTTTACCTGTGTTGTGGATGTAGGCCATGCTGCCATCTTCCAGCACCACTGGCTGACCATCTTCAAAAGCCACAGCTTCTAAAAGAAAAGAAAAAAAAATAAATCACACAGCTTATTGGAAGAGTCTGTGGGTTTCAAGCACCCTTCTAAGAACAGAAAAAGGAGGTGGCAAACAAGGAACTTCAAAGGATTCACCCAGAGCAAGAGAGTTCTTTCTTTCTGCCTTTTACACCTTAGCAAGGCCAGGGAGGTTCCTCTGTGCCACATGAAGTGAATTCCCAGCACTTCTCAAACTAATTAATCACCTCATTTCAGAGGTGACATTGGTCAATGCCCAACACTTCCAACAATCCCCACCCCCAAACACCTCTTCCAGAAATAAATATATTATCTGCAAAGTTGAGAGGAAAATCCTGTCCAGCTGCTCCCACATGAAACAGAGGTGGTTTGGGCTCTGCTCTTGGCACAAAAGGAGTTCACAGCTTCCTGGCCTTGCTCAAAGACCTGAGATCTGTCAGACTGACAACTCTGAGAGAGCCCACAGGGGAAACAACACTTAGCACACATTTGTTTACACCACCAGCAGATTTGCCTCCTTGTCAAAGTGCTGAAAAACTTTGCAGGAAATCCCACGTTCTGTGTCCTTGCTCATTCAGCCTCAAAACCACAAGCAAGGAAAAAAAAAAACAAACCAAAAAACCCTACACCTGAATGGAATTTCTGAAGCTGGAGCTAATAGAGGAGCCTGATGTTGCAACACAGACATTTACATCCATTTCCTCCTAAGAAAAAAGAAGTCATTTGATGCTCCTCACCTTTCTGGACTGTCACCTGATGGATGTAAGCTGTGGTCCCATCTTCAAGTTCAATGACTTGCCCCTCAATCAGCTTTTCACCTGAAACAGTTGAAAGAACAAAACCCATCAGCAGCCCCTGCAGAGTTCAGCTTTCCTAAACCTCTGTCCCCTCTGCTGCAGCTTCCCAAGGAAACCAGTCCCATGGGACACAGCAAAACTGAGGATCTGAAGCTATTTTGGGTTATCATAAGCTGTTATTTATCAAGGGTTTTCCCTGAAGAACCACAGAGGCACCTGGCTGCCCAGAGAGGCTGGAACCTCCCTTTCCAAGACAGGAGGATGAGGACCCTCAATCCTCATGAATTTCCAAGTTGCCCTTCTGTGAGCCAAGAAGGGGAAAAACTGACCTGGGCAATGGGTTTGGGATCTAAAGGAGAAAGCAATGAGACCCCTGCTGGAGAAAAAATCATCTGGGAGCTTTCACCAGCATCAGCAGGAGCCTGGAGATTTATTTCCATTCTGCTTTGGTGGAGGATTCACTTTTGGGAAGAAAAATAGGATCCCAAGTGTTGCTACTCTTGAAGGGTTGTGAGGACTGGGTTTTTCAGGCAGTGTAACCCTGTGCTCATGTTTCAGTTACCAAATTAATTGCTGCAGAGAGGCTGTTGCTCCATCTCACATGAGCATGGGGGATCCCAGAGACTTTCCCCTGGTGCAGGATGTTTGGGGGGGTTCACAAAACCTGGGGGGTTTGAAGAGAGCCCAGCTCCATCCCATAATACTTGGAGCAAGTTTGCATAGAAAGGAAAGCAAGAGAGCAATCCTCAGGACATGAAACCTCTCAGCTCCCCCAGCCTGTTCTGCAGGAACCTTCTTCCTTTTGTCAGAGCAGTGAGGGAGGCAGCACCTCAGAATCACCAAAAAAAGGGCAGGTCATAAAATCACAGAATCCTGGAACTGGCTGGGTTGGAAGGGACCTCAGAGCTCATCAAGTCCAACCCTTGCTCCACTCCCCCCGTGGTTCCCAGCCCATGGCACTGAGTGCCACATCCAGGCTCTTTGGAAATATCTCCAGGGATGGAGAATCCACCCCTTCCCTGGGCAGCCCATTCCAATGCCTGAGCACCCTCTCCACAAAGAAATTCTTTCTCATGTCCAACCTAAACCTCCCCTGGCACAACTTGAGACCTCTTGTGCCCTCTTGTCTTGCTGAGAGTTGCCTGGGAAAAGAGCCCAACCCCCCCCGGCTCCAACCTCCTTTCAGGGAGTTGGAGAGAGTGATGAGGTCTCCCCTGAGCCTCCTCTTCTCCAGCCTCAACACCCCCAGCTCCCTCAGCCCTTCCTCACAGGACTTGTGCTGGATCCCTTCCCAGCCTCCTTGCTCTTCTCTGGACCTGCTCCAGCACCTCAATCTCCTTCCTGAGCTGAGGGGCCCAGAACTGGGCACAGGACTCAAGCTGTGGCCTCCCCAGGGCTGAGTCTTGAATTTTGGCACTGAGTTTGCTCCAGGGATTGAGCTCTGCAGCCCTCTGAGGGAGAAAAGCACTGCTGGGAACCCAACTCTGCAGCCCAGGGGAGGAAAACATCCTGAGCAGCTTCCCAAGGGAGGTTTGGGTTGAACAGGGTCCTGCAGGCTGCACCCTGGACCTGGTTTCCCTGGATAGAAGAGGCCTCACTGAGCAGAGCCCTCACCTTCCACAGCAGCAGCTCTCCCATCTCCAGGGATTTGACAGGGACAAATCCAAGGATGTCTCCAAGGACATCCCAGCCCTGAGGTGTGATTCATTCCTGCTGCCTCACTGCTCCCTGAAAACCTAACAGAGAGCTGCCTGCCTCCTGGCCCAAGTGAGCCCACAAGATCCAGGAGAGCTGATGTGCTGGGAGAAGGGGGGGTCTTTTTTTTTTTAAAAATTTGGGTCAGAAAAGTGACTTTTAGGCTCTGTAGCCTGAAGTTTGCCTTACCTCTGCCAGCCTGCTGGAGGTAGGCTGTGCTCCCATCACTAAGGGTCACTGTGTGCAAGCCCAAACTCTCCATCCTGTCCTGAGGGCTGCTCCTCAGACATGAATTTCACCTTGGGCAGCTCTCCCCCAGAGAGCACCAGGACACAGAGCCAGAGGAGAGGGGAACAGAGAGCTGATGGCCTTGTTTCCAGCTTTAAAGGAAAAAAAGACAATTCAGATTGGATTCTCCCCTCAGTGTGTGTAAACCAACCAAAAGGGCCTGCATGGGAAACTTCTGGAGGTTAATCAGGACAGAAGATGAGCCCTTCTCACCCCAAGAGCAGGCAGAGCTAACAATCTCTTCACAGGCAAAAATAAGCTGAAGTTGATCACCCCAGTGAAGTGACAGACTTGTTTTAGAGATAAACACCACATGCAAACCTTCCCCATCCTCCAAATGACCTGCAGGAAAGGCCTCTGAGGACTTCAGAGTCTGAGGGTGTCCTGCAGTGTAAAAGATGGGCAGGACAGTGAGCTCTGTCCCTGGAAGAACCCTCATCCTCTCCTCCCTTCTCCTCATTCCCATCCTTCTGAGGAATTTTCAGGCTATGAGCAGATAATGTTAAAACACCCACACCCCCATGAGAACATTATGCTAAAGTGACACTCTGCTGATAGGCTTATCTTTGAAAGCAGCACCATGAGTAATCTCTGAGATAGCTTTTTACTTGATCGTTTTGATTTCCAGGAACAAGTCTGACAGCTCTGTCACTGCAGCACCCAAGGGTGCAGCCAGGCCTTGCACCCTCCAACCCAAGCACCCACCAGACACCTGGAAAAGCAGATCCTCCCTGCTTTTGCCGGGCTTGACACCTCCCGAGAGGCACTTTCCCTGGAAAGACCCCATCCCAGCAGGGTGGGAGGGACACAGCTGGGGGAACCGAGGCCTCTTGGAGCTGCCAGGGGAAAGAAATCGGGCAAAGGAGAAGCCGCCAGCCCGGGGAGGGTTGGGGCAGGTGCTGCAGGTGTAGGCTGTGGTGTGAAGACACCCAGAGGGTGACAGGACAGGTGCCCTGGCGACAGGAGCTGAGCAGGGACCAGGGCAGGGCCTGGCGCCATGGGGAGCCCTGAGGGGAGCGGCGGGCGGGCCCAGGTGGCCTGGGGGTGGCGGGGAGCCATGGCGGGGTTCCCCCCGGGTTGCCAGGCAGCCTGGGGTGTGGGGGGGAGGGGGCAGCAGCTCGCCAGGGGCCGGTTGCCCCTCGGTCGCCATCTCCCCCCCCCCCCCCCAGTCCCCTCGGGCCTTTCCCCCCCCACCTCTGGCACCGA
This sequence comes from Heliangelus exortis, assembly GCF_036169615.1. Taxonomy (NCBI): domain Eukaryota; kingdom Metazoa; phylum Chordata; class Aves; order Apodiformes; family Trochilidae; genus Heliangelus; species Heliangelus exortis. Next base: position 3,229,167 of record NC_092446.1, read on the forward strand.
CCTGAGGACAGGCGAACGGGGCCGAGTCCTCCGCCAGACCGCCATGCACCGGGGCCAGGCCGCTGCTCGCCCCGCCCCGCAACGCGCATAACCGCAGAGCTCCCCGTGGCTCCCCAGGCATTTCCCACCCCGTATCCAGGTTCCGGGGCTCGGCGGCACAGCCCCGGCGGTGGGAGGAGAGCGCCCCCGGGAGGTCACTGCGCAGCTCGGCAGCGCATGCGCGGTGCAGACAGTGAAGCCCGAAGGCTCCGCTCGCCCTCAGGGGGTCCCCTAAAGGGGGGATCAGTGACCGAGGAGCGAATTTTTATAGCGCTGAAAGCCAAAAGGGGGGAACCTGCCCCGGCCTCAAGGCGCCGTGCTCCGGGAGCACCTCAGGCTGCGTCCCGTCTTCTTCCCGGCGGCTGCTGAGGGAGAGTCCAGGCTCCTGGGATGGGGAGCGATGGAGGGGCTGCTGGCCTGGCCCGGGACAGGCAGCAAAGAGGCCGCCAGCGGCACGGCTGAGAGCGATGGAGCGGTTAACAGCCGGGAACTGCCCGCTCAGGGGAGCCGAGGGACGGGTGAAGCCGGTAGAGCCCCCCCGGGCAAGTTCCGCCACTCCCAACATGGCGCCCAGTGCGCTACACGCTCTCCCGCCACTCCCAACATGGCGCCCGGGGGCTGCCCCTTCCCGTTTCCCTAAATCACGCGAGATCCCGCCCCTATTTTAAGTGCGCGGGGTCCCGCCCATCTCCTCTCGATCTCGTTTCGCCGCCGCCGCCATGAGGTGGGTCCGGGCCCTCCGCTGCATCCCCCGCCATCCGCGCCCAGAGAGCGGCCCCGGGGCGACGCGGGCGGTTGTTGGGGTTCGGGAGGGATCCGTGCGGTTGTTGGGGTGCGAGGGGCGATCGATGGTGGCCGAGGGGCGATCGATGGTGGCCGAGGGGAAGCGCGGATGGGCCGGGGTGGGCTCTGGGCTCCCCGCGGCCTGCAGGAGGCCCAGGCCGGTCAGCTCTGAGCCCTTCTTGTCGTTCCACCCCGCAGCAGCAAAGTCTCCCGCGATACCCTGTACGAGGCGGTGAAGGAGGTGCTGCAGGGCAGCAGGGTCAAGAAGCGCAAGTAAGAGCCCAGCCCCATGGCGGAACCCGGGTCGAACCGGGGTCTCCCCCTTCTCTCTGCCCCCTCCGCTTCTTTTCCGGGCTCCCTGAACCTTCGCCGCTTTCCTCTCCCCTCAGGTTCGTGGAGACGGTGGAGCTGCAGATCAGCCTTAAGAACTACGACCCGCAGAAAGACAAGCGGTTCTCCGGTACCGTCAGGTTCGCCATGCTCTAGAGCTCCCACCCAGCCTTCGGGCTGTGCCCGCACCCCTCCTTCTGCTGCCGGGTTCTGCCGCAGCGGGGCGGACACAGAACCGAACCGCCCGGGTAGTTCTGCCCATCCCGGCTGAGCGGGTGCGGCTGGACGGACCCTTACCCTGGGTCTTAAAACATGAGGGGAGGTGCGGGAAGCCCCCCGGGCTGTTCCCACCGACCTGCTGGGAAAAGGGCAGGTTTGAAGCTGTGGAAGGAAGAGGCCCAAGTGCTGTGGTAAGGTGTCTGTGTGGTGGGTCCCGTGGAGTGTGTGTGGTGCTGCTGGTTGGTGACAATCCATCCCTTCTGTCCCCAGGCTGAAGTCAACCCCCCGGCCCAAGTTTTCTGTCTGTCTGCTGGGGGATCAGCAGCACTGTGATGAGGCCAAAGCTGTTGACATCCCTCACATGGATATAGAAGCTCTGAAGAAGCTCAACAAAAATAAGAAGTTGGTGAAGAAGTTGGGTGAGTGCTGGTGTGGGTCTGGTTTGGGAGGGCTGGGTAAGCACCATGGTTTTCCTTGTGCTCAGATACTTTTGTCTTGGGAATAGAAAATTAAAAAGAATCAGCCTGAAGTACTGGAAGCTGTCTAGGAGCTGTCCAGAAAAAACAACAACCTGCCTGGAGTGCCAGAAGGCCTGACAGGTCAGCACTTTAGGAGTGAGGTTGATGATCTTCTGGAAGGAGAGGGAAGACTGTTTCTGTCTCCTTGGAATTGTCACCTGTAGTTGGTGTTCCTCAATTTCCCAGCCAGGGAGCTGGAGACAAAATTCCCTTTAGTCCTTGAACAGAGTGAAATTTGCTTATTTTCACTTGGTAGGGGATAAACCCCTTCTCTCCCTGCAAAGTCATTTTGATTTGTATCTTGAGAGACAAGAAAACCTTCCCACTCCATCCAGGATTAGCCAGGGAGCTCTGTGCCATCAGGAGGTGATGTAGGATCCCACAGCTCCTTGCTGAGGTTTTTTGGGAGCTCTCATCCATCTGGATGGGCTCAGGCTCTGGCAGGAGGCTCCTGGTAGAGCTCAGTTGTTGGTCACCTGTGGCTGTGACTCTTGAGGGAGGTCAGGTGAAGAGTGGGTGCTGTGACAGGAAGAATTTCTAACACAATATTACTAAAAGCAGCTGAGGTTCAGCTCAGCAGAACTCTGGGAATGTGGCAATGGACACGGGAGGGAAAGAGCAGCAAGGGTTTGGCTGAGGTGATGGGTTCAAGCTCGGGGTAGGAGGTGAGAGCTCATCCTCACCTCCCTGGTGGGATCTCTCCTCACAGCTAAGAAGTACGATGCCTTCCTGGCTTCTGAGTCCTTGATCAAGCAGATTCCTCGAATCCTGGGTCCAGGTCTGAACAAAGCTGGGAAATTCCCTTCCCTCCTCACTCACAACGAGAATCTGGTGGCCAAGGTTGATGAGGTCAAATCCACCATCAAATTTCAGATGAAGAAGGTAAAAACTTGGGGTTTTCCTTGTCAGGACAGCCACATAGCTGAGGGGGATGAGTGAGAGGAGGACTCTTGTCCCTGGCTGCCATCTCCGGGGTGGGCTGTAGGTGTCCCTCAAGCCTCTTCCTAAAGCAGCAGATGGTGACAACTCCAAAGTGAGACAGTACCCAGAGCATTCAGCTGGAGAGGAGGAGCCTTTTATCTGTGGCCAGAAGAGCAAATGATGATGAGATGACTTTGCTGTTTCAATCTCTGGTGCCATCACTCATAATTAATGCTTCTTGCAGTGAGTGGGTGACACGTGGAGGTTGGGGGGTGTCCCCTGGCTGAGCTTTGGGGCAGCCCTGGGGGTCTCTGCTCTTGCTGTCGAGGCAAATTGAGTCCCTCAAACCCAAATCAGGCATTTGAAGGTCAGCAGTCAGTCTGGATGTGCCTCATGGGGATGGTTCAGAATTAACATCTCTGCACCCGTGGACTCAGCTGGGCCTGGGGGCACAAGAACTGAGGGGGATGCACTGAATGTGAGGTTGCTGCAGCATTTTAAGGAGCTGAGATGGTGATGTTGTGACTAAGCCTGTCAGCTCACTCCTAAATCCTTTTGTCTCCTGTCTGGGGGGGACATGGACTTCCCAGATGCTCAGTGAGGCTGGCAGGCAGAGCCTTGGCTCTGGATCAGTGTGGAAAGGAAGGGCTGATACCCAAAACACAAAGAAGTGAAGCTGGGGCTGTGCTTAGCAGTGAGGTTGTCAGCCCTGTCCTGTGAGCAGAGTTACCCCAGAGTCTGCTCCTCACCCCTTCCCTGTCTCCTGCCTTCCTCCAGTCACCTTTGTGCTCTGAGAAATCCCAACCTACCCCAGCTCTAGTTCAGAGGTGACATCAGCTGCTCCCAGACGTGTTGTGGTCACCAAGTACCACGAGCTCTGTGGAAACACCAAGGGATAAGGAGACCTCATCACTCTCTCCAACTCCCTGAAAGGAGGTTGGAGCCAGGGGGGGGTTGGGCTCTTTTCCCAGGCAACTCTCAGCAAGACAAGAGGGCACAAGAGGTCTCAAGTTGTGCCAGGGGAGGTTTAGGTTGGACATTAGAAAGAATTTCTTTCTGGAGAGGGTGATCAGCCATTGGAATGGGCTGCCCAGGGAAGGGGTGGATTCTCCATCCCTGGAGATATTTCCAAAGAGCCTGGATGTGGCACTCAGTGCCATGGGCTGGGAACCACGGGGGGAGTGGATCAAGGGTTGGACTTGATGAGCTCTGAGGTCCCTTCCAACCCAGCCCATTGTATGATAAGCTGGAGAAATCCTGTCCAGCTGACAGAAACAAGATGGGTTTGGGGAGTTTAGCTCAGCTGTAATCTGAAGTTTCCCCTGCAAACCTCTCCCTCTCTGAGTGACCCTGGTGTCCCCTATTTCCCCAGGTGCTCTGCCTGGCTGTGGCTGTTGGTCACGTCAAGATGACAGAGGATGAACTGGTCTACAACATCCACCTGGCCATCAACTTCCTGGTGTCCCTGCTGAAGAAGAACTGGCAGAATGTCCGTGCTCTCTACATCAAGAGCACCATGGGCAAGCCCCAACGTCTCTACTAAGAGGCCAACAATAAACTTTTTAGGACAACCTACAGCTGCCTGGGTGGTTGTGTTCCTCAGGACCTTGCTGGGAAGGAGTTGTTGGAGAGCTGCTTGCAGCAAAAAAAAAAAAAAAAATTTAAACAATGCTGGGTTCAGTTGGGAGGGATGGGAATGGGAGCCCAGTGTCTGGCTCTGTTTGGGGGGATTTAAGGAAGGAGCAAGGTGGGGAAGAGGAGCAGTTTTTTGGGGCAGCCAAACCCAAAGTGACCCCCACAGCTGATGGTGCAGTAGAACCCTCAGCAGTGGTGCTGTAGCCCCAATCCCACCCCCCCAGACCCTTGTGCTGTGGACTTGGCTCCCTAAGAGTGAGCACTGCAACTCCTGCTGGCCCTCACCCTCCCATGGAACCCAACCCACAGCACAACAAACCAGGCTCCTGCCTTCCTTTAGCACCTAAAACCTCAAATGTTCTCAGTCACTTTTCCACTCTGGCCTATTTTGGCTCCAAAATTTCCAAACATCCACACTTGGCTCCCAAACAAAATGAAAAATGTTTGAATTTTCCCTCAGGCAACACCAACTCCTCCAGAACTTTAAATATCCAGTTAGGATTCAACTTCCACTTTCAGAACCTAAAATTCTGAGTTTTATAGAACTTGGCAGAAGCCCCTGGCCCAGTCCCAGAGGATTGTCAGAATCCTGAACAGAATTTGGGGTTTATATTCCCTTGGTCCTGCCCCACCAGCCACAATCCCACGGGAAAAGATCCCTCCTCCATCTGACTGTCCCCCCCTGCAGTGCCTCAGAGACCCTGCCCACAGCTCCACTTTTACCCCTTGGGCTGCAAAACCAGACAGGACACAGAGAAGGCAGGAAAATGGTCACTAAAACACACCAGGAATTCCAGTGATGAGTTTGGGACAAGAATCAGAGTATAAAAATATGGAATCTTTTAGGCTGAGGCTTAGGTCCCCTACACCATTGACTGCACAATCAGAAAGGTGTGGAAGGTGCAAATCTGATGCAGTGTCCCACTTTGCATCCCTTATCCCTCCCCAGTGCCCCTGGGTCTGTAGACTTCATGGTTCTCTAAACCCTAACCTTAATTTTATGGAATTTTGGGACTGAGGCTTAGGTCCCCATCCCATTGGGTGACAAAAATCAGAAAGGGTCAGATTTGCTGCAGTGTCACACTTCCCCTGGCATGCCTTTTCCATCCCCATTGTCCCTGGAACTACAGCCCTGGTTTTCTAAACCCTAACCCTAATTTTATGGAATTTTGGGGGGCTGATCCCATGGTTGGCCAAAAATCAGAAAGGTTCAGATTTGATGCAGTGTCCCACTTCCCTGGGGATGCTTTTTTCATCTCCAGAGCCCCTGGAAGTGTAGGCTTTATAATTTTTTAAGCTCTAAACCCTTAATTGTATGGAATTTTGGGGGCTGAGGAATATGTCCCCAGCTCCATGGGTGGCTGAAATAAGAAAAATGCAAATATGATGCAGTGTTACACTTTCCTTGGCAAGATTTTTCAATTCCAAAGGCCCTGGAATTAAAAACTTTACAATCATCAAAACTCCAGCTCTAACTTCTGGATGATTTCAACTCCAAAATTCCAAACGTTTGGAACCTGGCTCCCAAACTCAAAGAGTAACCACTGAAAACTTTTCCTGGCCCTCACCCTCCCAGGGAACCCTCCCCACAGCACCACCAACAATCAGGCTCTGGGCTTGCTTTACCACCTAAAACTCCAACCCTTCTCCTCTAGCACCTTGGTTCTGCATCTGAACCTCTCAAGATCACTGCCAGGTTTTTTTTTTTTGCTTTTTGTGAGTGGAAGCCTGAGCTGGAGGAGCCTGGGAATCTGAGGGATGTGGGTTTTATCCTTGTATCCTTACAGCTTTCCCCCTCCTAGCTCTAAGGAGAGGCTGGATGATGTTACCAGGGTCACCACCACTTCAGTGGCAGAGACAGAGTCCAAGTCTGGCTGCCACCCCAGGGGTACTGTGGGCTTTTGTTCTGTGTCGTGCTGTGGCATTTTTTATGAGGCAGAACTCAGAGAGCAGCTGCACCCTGCTAAGCTTTACAAAGGGAGAGAGGACATAAGGGCCTTGTTAATCTTCAGTTTTAATTCTTAGCAGACATTACAGACTGAAGGCTCATCACAGTGGGGAGCTGGGGAAGAGCTGAGAGGTGTGTGTGTGACTGTGGATTTCAGCACAGGTATGGGTTCAAAGGAGATCCCGTGCTGCTCAAAGAGGGAAGGTGTAGAGAAAGGATGAGAAAGCTGACAGAAAATGGAATTTGTGGGAAGGTTGGCTGGGAAAGGAGACCACAAAGCTGTGGAGTGTCCTTGTGCTGTGGCAGAAGCAAGCAGGCTGCCACCTGTCGCTGTAAATTGCAGCACTTTGCCTCAAAACTTAAGAGGGGACAGGATGGAGGGGAACTCTTTGTCCCTGTGCAAAGGAGCTGTGTGACAGCACTGACCTGTGCTTCGTGTCATCAAGTGCTGTGCTGACCACGACTGCTTTGTCCCAGCCCAGAGAGCAGGACTCATTGCTCCCAGGCAGGTCCCTGACAGAACCTCCTGCAGGCTGCAAAAAAAAGAAAGAAAAAGAAAAGTTATCCCAGTGGGTGTGGGTGACTCCCAAGTGGGGACAGGCTTAAGCCCCAACCTCAGTGCCTTTGTTCCAGACAAAACTCACCATCCCCTCATGACCCCTGCACTGTGGTGACCAGTGTGTGACATCTGCCAAGGGCCACTATGGCTCAGGGGTCCCTTGTCCGGGTGCCCTCAGTGCTCTCTGGCCTCATAGGGGTGCCCTCCTGTCACCTCAAGGTCTCTGTCACCTCAGGGGCCCTGTAGGGTGCCCCCTCCATCCCCCTGAGGGTCCTGACACCTCAGGGGTGCCTCCCATGTCACCTCAGGGGTCTTGTCACCTCAGATACTACGGGAGGGTCCCCCATGTCACCTCAGGGGTCTTGTCACCTCAGATACCACGGGAGGGTCCCCCATGTCACCTCAGGGGTCTTGTCACCTCAGATCCTCCCGGGGGGGTCCCTCATGTCACCTCAGAGGTCTTGTCACCTCAGATACCACGGGAGGGTCCCCCATGTCACCTCAGGGGTCTTGTCGCCTCAGATCCTCCCGGAGGAGTCCCTCATGTCACCTCAGGCGTCTTGTCGCCTCAGATCCTCCCGGGGGGGGGTCCCTCTTGTCACCTCAGGGCCCCCCCTCCCTGTCACCTCGGGGAGCCCCCCCTTCCCTGTCACCACAGGGACCCTGTGGGTTGTCTCCCACCTCACGCAGCCACCTCAGGGGCCCCGGGGGAAGGCACCATCACCCGCGCTGCCCCTTTAAGAGTCCCTTTGTCTCCGAACCATCCTTATTTACCCTCTCCTGACTCAACCGAACTTCAGCCCGCGATTCACAAAGCCCGGTACGTCACCGCGTGGGCGTGGCCCGGGCAGACCCCGCCCCTCAGCGCTGCCCTTTCGCTCCTCCACCGTAAGCCATTGACGAGCTCTCCTTAGCGGCTACGCAAGGCGCGTAAACAGCGCCAGAACCCTCGGCGGGATGGCGTAGGCCGCGCAAACGACGTCCACGGCCGCAAGCCCAGGCTGGGCTTTACGCAATTGGCGTAGGCTGGGCTTTACGGAATTGGCGTAAGCAGCGCGGCGGCATGCGGAGCAGTGCTGGGGTTGCGGGAGGGGGGGGGGCAAGGGGGCGGGACGGAGCGCTGTGTGGCGTGCGCCGCAGCCAATAGGAGTGCGGGGCGGGGCGCGGCGGGCGGCCAATGGGCGGGGAGAGGGCGTGGCCGGCGGCGGTTGGGGTGTCTCGCGCTGGGTGACAGCTCGCGCGTGCTGATGATGGCGGTAAATAAAGGGGATGGGGGGGGGGGAGGCTGAGACCCCCCCTGAGGGCTGAGGGGGGGACAGGAGGGGGGAGGTGTTCTGTGTGTGGGGGGGTTCACACCGCTGTGAGGAGGGTGCTGAGGGGGTCTATGGTGTTTCCCCCCCCCCCCCCCCTTTCCCCTGGTGCGTTTCGGATTGGGGAGGGGGCGGGGGGGGGGGGGGGGAGGGTGTTTGAGGCGACCCCCTCACACCGCCCCGCTGGCCGCAGCCTTTGTGTGCGGGCGGGAACCCCGCGCTGGCCTCGGCGGCTTCGCAACTTTCCCTTTGTTGAGGCGAGGGGGCTGTGAGAGATCCCCCCCCTCCTCCTTCCCCTTCCATAACCCCCTCTGGTACCGCCCCCCCTCCCGGGCCCTCACCGGGGGCTCGGCCGCCCCTGCCGGGCGGGCGGGAACAGCGCGGGAAGGGGGGGGGGGGAGGGGGGGGTGTCGGGTCGTGGCCTTTCTGTTTGAGAAAAGAAGGACCTGAAACCCCAACCCCCCCCCCGTTACCCCTCTGTGCTGCGCTTGGGAGGGGGAGAAAATCGGTGCTTTGTATTAATTTAAGAAAAAAAAAAAAAAAAAAAACCAAACCAAAAATAAAACGACCCAAGCAAAGCGAAACTGTGGGGTTTGGGTCTTCTCTGCCCACCTCACAGGTCAGGAGCAGAAGTTGAGGGGGGGACTGCGTTGGGTTGGGGTCTCTGGTTGGGCTTTGGGGAGGAAAAGGGTGCTTTGAAATTTTGTTTTAATGTCACTCGAAGTGGAGAAGGGAGAAGGGGTGTGTTTGTGTGTGTGTGTGAATTTTGCAGCAGTTTTTTTTTTTTTATTCCCGCGGATGCTTCAGAAAAGCAGAGGAAATAGCGGCTCACACGCCTCGCCCCCCCCCTACGAAGAAGAGTCAAGTTTTTAGAAAAAAAAAAACAAAAAACCCAGCTAATTTTAGGAGAGGCTTCTTGCCGAGGGTGTTTGTAGACAGGGAGGATGAAGCCGGCAGCGTGTGTCAGAGCTGCTGATCCCCAGGTACCGTGAGGAGCCCACCCGGGTATCTTCAAACTGAGGGCAGAGGAGGGGTAAAAAAAAAAAGTCTTTATTTTTCCCAGCTCCTTTTAATCAGGGAAAGATGCTGCGAGCTGTTGGAGTCGCTTCTAGTGCAAAATGTTGCAGTGTTTGGTGGTTTCTTGTAGTGGTGTTGGAAGAGGATGCTGGCTGGGAGCTGAGGGATGCAACAGGGGCTGCTGATTCCTCAGCTCAGGAAAAATCCTCATGGACTTTGTTTGGAGCTTCTCCTGAAGCAGTGTCAGGCGAGGAGCATGATGCAAAGGTGAGGCAAAAAATAAGGGTGGGTGGGACTGGAAGGAAAAAATAAGGTGTCAGGGAGGGGGTTGTTGGTGGAGATGTGAGCTGCTTCTGGAGGAAAGGGAAGACATAGCTCCTGAGGACAGGAGGACTGCAGGAGCAGGGAGTGTGAGAGCAGGTAAATCAGTGGAATTGTGAGTGTTAGAACTCTGTGAACGCTGTGGATTAAACTTGTCCTGGGATTAGAGTGTCAGCCTGACAGGAGTGGTTGGAACAGTGTCTGCAGCCGGCAGGAAATGCAGAGCTGGGCTTGGATTTCTGCTGCTCTTGACTTTGGGAGCTACACCTGGGGCTTGCTTGTGCTTTATGAGTTGGTATGGCTTAAAAAAAAAAACCAAAAAACAAAAGAGGGGGGGAGGGAGCAGCAGAAGCGTTTGGTGTTGGTTTTAGTTGCTTTGAAAATATTCTAGGTGCAAACAGTTGAAAATTAGGTGCCAAACACCACCAGCATTTGATGTCTCTGAGCTAGGCAAGCTTTCAAACAGCAGCCTGCAAACAGTAAATGCTTGTTTATTTCTCCCCCTAATCGTTCTTCCTGTTAATATGAGCTGACTTCAAGTGAAAAGGGCGTTTTGAAGTCGGCAGCTTTTAAGGTGCTCTTGGTCTCATGCAAGTTTGTTGTAAAGAATTTTGCTTATTCAGGAGCAGGGCTTAACAGTCACATTTGTGACAGGTTAGAGAGTGTTCCAGTGAGTAAATCAAATTTGGGGATTTATTTTGCTGTTGTTGTGTCCAAAGATGATTGGTATAAGAATCTGTCTCAGCAGTTCCTGCAGAGATTTGGATTTTTGTGGTGCAAAGCCCTGCACACTGGAGGCCTGGGAGGATGGAGAGATTTTCAACAAGCCTCATGTGCTGCAGCTTGCAAAATGGAGCAGTGCTTGGGCTGATGGGTGGTTGGGTTGGTAAACTCGAAGGGAAGGGCTGAGAATCTCTCTTGTGTGTTGTTCTGGTGAGCAGAGGAACACTGGTGCTGAAAAAAAATGAAGGGGACACGTTTAGCTTGGTGTGGCACCTCTCTGCTTCTGGGTGTGAAAGCTGCACTTTGGATTTCTTGTGACTAAACATGATCCTTCAGTTGGTATTTGCTTGTTTGCAACTCTCTGTCCACGTGGGATGTTGCAGGTTGTTTTCTTCAGTACTTAATTGTTTGTTTGGGGGGTTTTAAAAGTAGTTACTGTTTTGCAGCACCCAAGACTGAGTGACAAGAAACTTCTCTAGTGGCAAAGGTGGTATAAATACTGGTGTGTATTTATACACATAATAGCCTTTATTTAATAGGCTTTATTTTAATATAGGCTAAATATATTTTTATATATATTTAATAGCCTGTTTTTATTGGCTCCTTTTTGTTTCTTTTATTAGCTTTTTTTATTCTGATATTTCTTGGAATTTCTGCTGAGACTCATAAAGTGAAATTCAGTATTTTCTCAGCCCTTAAGATGTTAGTGGATAGGTTGTAAATAGCTAACAACTGGCAGTACTAAGAAATTCAGCTTCCTTCTTGTGAGGTAGGTGTGAATTCTTTCAGATGGATCTTTTGCTTTGGGGAACTGTGAAAGGGTTTCTAAAGTTAACCTTAGCTCCGAGTCAAAACGAAACTTAAGGTTTTAGTTGAAAATTGTTTGTTAGAAATGCACAGGGAGATACAAAAATAAGTTTTCTGAAAACTTTGCCTGTAACTTGGCACTGAAGTTCAGATCAGATGAGGGGGGGGAAGAAGATGGAGAAGCTCCAGTGACTGTTCTGAAACATCCCCCCAGCCCTTTATTTTCTGTACAGGGATCCTTCCCAGCCAATTGGAAGTTTCTCACTTTGTTTAACAACCTTTGTGGTTTTCATCTTGAATATTTCCTCAAGGGTTGGTTTTGTAATTTTTTTTTTTTTTTTCCCCTCCTCTGGGGAGTGAAGCCTTCAGAGATGTTCTTGTCTCAGCAGCCTATTGTTCATTGCTCAGTGTATAAACACTTCACCTTCCTAAACACTTCACCACAATGAACAGGCTGAGTTGATGCAGGGAGGTTGTATAGACAAAAAAAAAAACCCAACAACCCTCTCCCTTCAACATCAGTGAATGGGAGGCCATCCTTGTTAGCATGAACCCCTTAACAAATCATTGCTTTGGAGTGCACCACACCAATGCAACTTATTGTTTAACAGGAACCACCAGCATTTAAAAATCCCATTTATAGCTGAGAAAGTCTGGGTTGGTTGTAGCTCTGTGGGCAGCAGCTCTTCAGGCTCTTCTTCACTTTTGTTTTTATGAGGCTTTAGATCAGAGATGGCTCAGGCCAGGCTGTTTAGTTGTATGCAGCTTGGGAGCTGTTGAATTACAGCCCCAGCCCTCAGACTGCATCATGGAATTGCCACAGAGCAGCTACAGCACAGCACTGAAACAACAAAAAAAGAAAAAAGGTTAAAGTGAGGGGAGAGAAGGTAAAAACCAGAGGTGAAGGTGTTGTCCTTTGCTGGCATCGTGGGGGAATAATTGCTCAGTGGTCTGAAGGTAGTTCTGCCTGGGTGTGCAGTCATTAACATCAGAGTGTAATGAGGAAAATGCAAATTAAAATGTGTGCTGTGTTACACTGCTGGTTTCAGTGGGGAAAAAAACCCCTACTTTTTGCTAGTGTTAGGAAGTGAGTTGGTATCTTGATATAAACTAGGCAGAAAAAATATAATTGTCTGCTTTGTAGCAAGTGTTGTTCATTAGGTTTTTGCTTATTCTGAGGTAAGGAGCTCACATTAACTGTTACACCTCCAGTGCATTACAAAGGCCATTAGAAATCTCTCAGAAAATGGCAGGCTTGTTGGGGCATTCCTTGAAGTTTTTTTTTTTAAAGAAGGCTCATTAGAGAAGTTCCTTTAAATAGGTAATTACAGCATAATTCACTGAGAAGTCTCTCCTTTTACCAAGAGGAGAAAGTAGAAAGGAGAAAATAGTGTCTTCTACTTTACTGAGGAAGTGGAAGTGAAATACAGATCTCTGAAAATCAGAGGTTTTTTTCCTTGTTCCTCCCCACAGTTCACAAACTCCTTTTCTGCTCTCTGCCTGGGCTGTGTAATTCAGGCACATTTTCAAATGAAGACAGAAAACTGGAATACACAGATCTGACAGCTCAAAGTTAGTGTGAGTGCATTTGAAATGTTTCTCTTGCAACATGTCAGTCATGGAAAATGTACTCTTTTTTTTTTTTTTCTTTTTTTTTTTTCCCCTCTAAAAAATTCTGACTAAGGAGATGCTTCTTCCACGTTTTGTAACTTTGCTAACTGAAATGCAAAAGGGGAGCTTGAGCCAAAGGGAAAACCCACACAATCCAACACAAGAAGCCCTACAGAAGGCTGAAATTACTAAATCCTAAATCACATGCTCCATCTGCATCTTTTAAAGAAAATAATAGTTTGTTCTGTCATAGTATAGCGTGGTGTGTATATATCACAAAAACTTTTACACTCAGCCTCTACCTAAAGCATACAGAAAAATAAACTTATCCCCCTCTCCCCCACCTCTGGGTGCAGGCAGTGGCTTTTTTAAAAAGACCCAATTTAATGCAGAAAAGCTTGAGTGCATTTCTGGGCTTTTCAGGCTTTTCAGTCAAACCATGGAAGATCAAGTCAAGAGTTATGGGCCACAGCTCTGTCCCTCCACTGAGACCTCCTGTAGGACATCAGCTGAGCTGATTAAGAGATGGTGACCACAGCTCCTTTCCCTTATTTGCTCTGAAAGGCAAATCCAGCCACTTGATGGAGAAGCATTGCCTTCCAGTATTTTCCCACTCATTTTCAGGGGGCAGCTTAGATCTGATGAAGAAATCCTGTCCTGTGATGACATCCTGTCCCTCTCCCATGCTATGAAAAGCCTCAGAAGACAATTCAAGGTTTTGAACTTGAAATAAAACCAGTATGGGAGGAGGGTGCTTGCAGCCTGGCTGGATGGGGATGAAGTGAGAAGTAGCTTTTAGCTAGAAATCCCAAAAAAGTGTCCTGAGAGGGGCAGTGGATGCTGGCTTGTGTCTCCATGGCTTTGTTCCCCACTTTCCTGCAGGGGATCAGTGTCTCCAAGCCTGACTCTGTTCCAGTAAGTTTCTGACAAATGTGCTTTCCCTTTCTTCAAACAGCAAATGTGGATTTTATATGAAGTTTTTTCTTGGTGTGAGGGGACTGGGTTTGTCTCTTGCCTGGTGCTGGAGCTCCCACTAATTTTAGATAGTTCAGAATTCCACATTATGTTGTGTGTTAAATGTCTTCCAGCTGAACAACAAGTGCCTTGTGTATTTAGCAAGTGATAAAAATTTGTGGCTGCCTTCTCACTTGAGCATTCTCTGCCTAAATATTGAGCTGTAGTCTATCAGAACAAATAAATTTTTTTTTTCCTACACCAAACTTCAGCAACTCCAGTTCAGTGTGGGTGCCTCCCCTCCCACCCCTCTGCATTTGTGTAGTGCAGTCAAATGAGGAGCTAATGTTTTTTTTTACCTGGTTGAGGTTTGCAGTGATGTTCACTCAGGAGTTTTTATATTTTCTGGGATTTCTTGGGGTGGATTTAAACAGACTGTGGATCTCCCTTCATGTGCACCTCCAGATGTGTTGCTAGAACTGGACAAACAGTCTGCTTTTGGATCTTTCAGGGGTTTTCCAGTCATTAACAACCAGTGGAAAGTGCTGTGTGCTCATTTGGAGATTCCAGCTGCTTTAGGATGAGCCAGAGGGATCGATCATGATGGATTAACCAAACCTTGGAGTTTGCATTCCTTAAAAACAAAACCCTGTTTTCTGAGTGGTGACTGCTTGCCCTGACATCCCAACTAAACCACCTGATTTCAGTTTTGTGCCCTGGGAAGAGGGATGCCCCCAGCTCTTCCATCTCCTGGATTTCCTTAGTAGTTTCAGGGTGGTTTTGGTTTGTTTTTTTTTTTCAGTAAACTTTGTAGCTCCTCACTGTCCCATCTCTGCCCCCCCTCATGGCAGCATAGGTGGGCAAAGCACTGAACTGCAGCAGCTCACTGAACCAGGCTGGCAGGCTTCTAATTCAGTGGCTAAATATCTCCATCTTTTGCCAAGATTAAGTATGGGGAAGGCCTGTTCCTCCTTTCCTTGCTAATGCTGCTGAAGGGAATGTCAGGAGGAGGATGTTGGGAGGGTGATTCCAGATCCCTGCTGGTTCTGTGTTACTTTGGGGAGCAGTGAAACCCTTTGCTGATTTTTTTTTTTTTTTTTTTAAATTTTTGTTTTTTTGTATTTGTTTGTTTTTTCACTATTTCATGTGAAAACACACCCTGCTCAAACCTGTGCTTGCTGTCCTCCAGAGAGAGGAGTCATTAGGTGGTTGCTGTGCCCAGAGCTTCCCTGCCTGTCTCCCTAGAGCTGGTCCTGTCTTCTGCAGCTGGAGAAGTGGAACAGGAACAGAAACACCACACTGGGTACAGGAGCAAGTTGATCTCCATAGCTGCTTCTCTCCAAGGAGAACAAAGGGGTTTTTTACATGCTTCAAACCCCATACAAACCTAATTTTAATACCAAACTTAGAATAGTTTTAATTATTCTGGAAAAAAAAAATATCCATGTAAAACTGCTGTTTGGTTGGTGTGGGGTTTTTTCAAGTCACATCAGCTATTTGGTCACTGGAGTTGTGAGAAAGAGCCCTCAGCTTGGATTTAATGTTGTTTAATCATTCAAAAATACAAAGGAGGTACTAAAAGCTGTTCAGCTAAGCTTTAAAGAACTAATAGCTATAACTCAGATTCAAAAGTGATTTAGTTCCAGAGGTAAGTCTATAATCCTACCAGCCATGAGTTAATCTGTCATCAGACTAAGAAGAGAAGTAAATCTATTTAACTAAGAATAGCTAATTCACCTGAATGAGAGCAAGGAGCAAGATCCTTCCCATAAGAGTCAGTTTATTTTGAGAAAATGTCATATTCAGGATAGAGACTGAAAATAGTGGGTGTTTTTCCAAGGTAGGCTGAAAAACTCTACTTTGAAATTTGCACTGCTCCTTTTCTGAACTTTTCAGGACAGTTTCTTTCAGCCTTCTGTTTTGGGCCACTGTGGAAATGAGTTAGTCAGGAAATAAGGAAGATAATATCCTGTTTGTTGTAAAATTGGAAGGTTTTAGGGACATCTTTTTGAGGTACAGGACCATGACATCAGGACCAATTTTACCTCTTCCTCTTTCCTTATCCTGCTGTCGTTTTATCTCAAGACAAATTGATGTGATGAACTCTTAACCTCTTCCTAGGATAATTTATTAAATAACAGATGCTACAGAATCAGGCCTGAGTTGATCTTCAATTCCTAAAGAAGATTAACAATCTTTTACTTTGCAAAGGGGGTTCCTGTTTCCTACCTCATTCTTTGACACGTTGTGGTGAGGACAAAGGCATTCCTGTAATTTATAGGAAGACATTTCAGCCAGAGGGGGATTCATAATGTGCAAATAAGGAATAATTCTATCAGGAAGGGAGCAGTAAAAAAAGTGCATTTGAGCCAGTGAAATTTTTCCTTATGTACAAGAAAACAGAGACTCAAACCTTGTGTGTCAGCTGGCAGGCTGGACATTGGGAAGGTGGAGACTGAAAATCCTCTTAGTTTTCTTAACATCACTTTGAGTGTTCTTTTGCCCTCCTCAAAAGAAGAGGAGAGTTTGCTGTATAGATTTTATTTTCTAAGCACAAAACAGGCTTGGAAATCTCAGTCTAATTCTTGGTTGACAAGAAAATGGAGAAGACCTTGGTTGGGGTCCAGGTGAAGGCTGGGTCAGATCATTTGCTGCTTCTAGAGCTGTGGACACAGCAGCTCCCTCCATACAGAGACATTCTTAAGGGTGCTGCACAAATAAATAAATGAACAAATAAATGCTGCATCTTGGGCTGCTCTCTGGTTTTTGGGGGGTTTTTTTTGGGTTTTTTTTGTTTTTTTTTTTGTTTTTTTTTTTTGGCTAGACAAATAAAAACCCAGAAGTCCTTGGTGCATTTGGATAAATTGGTCACTCTGACTCCAGTTATTT
Source organism: Heliangelus exortis (assembly GCF_036169615.1). Lineage (NCBI taxonomy): Eukaryota > Metazoa > Chordata > Aves > Apodiformes > Trochilidae > Heliangelus > Heliangelus exortis. Next base: position 3,245,751 of record NC_092446.1, read on the forward strand.
ATGAAAACCCACAGAAAATTTCCTAGCTGGCCTGGGTTTTTAAAAGACATCAGAGGAGCTGATTGGCAAGGGAAAGAAAAGCAAATGCTGTAGAGGGGTGTCAAACCTTCCTTATTGTCCTCTTGGTGTAATCCCTGCTCCTCACACACACTGGAGGCCTCTTTCCTGGGCAAACCACAGCAAAATAGGGTGAATACCTATATTTAATATTATTTCCTTCTTCATTAGGGCTGTGCAGATCAGACACAGCCTGCTGGGTTGTCCTGTTCTTTATTGCTTCAGGAGCTGGTGGTTTGACTGATTGCTTTCTGGGTTGTGTCAGCTGTGATGTTGTTTCAGATCAGTTCTTAGACTGTCCAAGGTTTTTGCCAAGATGCATCTGAATTGAAATGGGGGAGGAAGAAGAGCAGAGGACTCCCCACAACTTCCCAAGTATTCCCTCTCTGCTCTAATCTTTGTGTCCATCACAAAGAGATTCTGGAGGAGGCTGCTGAGTGCCAGGGCTGTTCAGTTGATCTCTGCTGCAGCCATCAGCTCTCTGTGTGTGAGCAGCAGTGAGCAGGATCCTCTGGTGTGCTGGAGCTAAAAAACTTCCCCTCCTACCCCTGCAAAGGAAAGGGCTTGGGGTTTGGTTTGTTTTATTCAAAACTTCATGTCCCCTGCTACCAAAATCACCAGGTGATGGGGGAACAGAGCAAGGCACTTCAGGTCAAAATGGTTCTGACCTTCCCAATGAAGCTCTTTGGCAGCAGCAGAAAGTTGTGTTTGGTTTTTGTTCCTGTTCTTGTGAAGGTGGGGGGACATCTGGTAGAATTTTCCCTAGCAAAGGGGTTGAGTGTGGCTTTTGAATATTTTTAATGGCTAATGTCTGGTCTGTTGCTGTGAACCTCAGCTCTAAATGTGCTATTTAGGTACCACTTGGTGGTAAATCTAGGTGCTGATGTGAAAAATCATGTTTAAAGAGCATAGACCAAAGAAATAATGTTTTCAGCATGCTGAAAAATTTAGCTTTTTGTCTGCATTCTAGTAGCCCATGATTAAAAGATATAAGAGCAAGTGGGGACACAAGAGGGTGGCTGTTAATCTCTATTCCTGCATTGTTAGGCCCTGCTGAAGGATACCATGGCTTGTTTTGTTTAACTTGTACCTTGGGAATTATTCTTAAATTCCCTTGGTCCCTTGTGCACAGGTGTCCCATGAATACATGGGCACACACTCAGTCCCTAAGCTTGAGTAAATCCTGAATTGGGCAGCAAATAAACATCAGTTTGGGGATGCATCCAAACAAGTCTGGGGATAGTGGGGCATTTAAAGAAAAAAAAAAATTAATTTCCAACTAGAGAAAATGGGTGCAGCTCAGCTGACTTGGAGTCAGTGCTGCTGATTTTGCATCCATCAAAGCTCTGGGACTGCTCTGTCAGAAGGAGCCATGGTAGGGGGCAAGCAGAAAACTTCAGAATGCTCTGGCCTGTCACTCTCTTGTGGTGTCACAATTATGGAAATTGAATTCATTGGCAATCCCTGGGTTCAGTAAAGCTGGCTGCTTGTCTCATAAAGTGAAATTATTACTTTATATTGGGCAGTTAGCATCTACTTTCTAATGCAAAACATTTTTTTTTTTTTCCTGGTTGATTCTGCTAATTCAAATTGTGTGTATTTGCTGGAATTGCTTCAGGCATCTCCAGATGTAAGTACCAGTGGAATTACTGGGTTGATTCTTTCCCTTTCAGGCTGGTTCACTGGCACTGGAGGAAACAGTCTGAATTGTTTTAATGCACAGTGAGTGCCTTTTTTACACAGCCTATCTGTAGCATGTTTCCCAGCTTATTAACACTTCAAAAAGCCAAACCAAAAATAAAGCCTTAGAAACCTATGAAAAGAAAGGGGAAGGGGGGTATTTTATGTGTTGCAATAATTGAAAAAACATTAACTTCTAGAAAGCCAGGAATTAAGAAGTATATAGCATTTTAATAAAGCTTTTTAACATGCAGGGATATTCTGTAGCAAGTTCCCTCATTTCCAGAGAACTGTAGGACATGTCTCTTTCTTTTTTTTTATTATTGTTTTACAGACATCCTAAAGAATAAGTCACATTTGTTGTATTGCACATTGAAAAGCTGTTTTAAAGCTGAATTTAAAAGGTGAACATGAAAAATTCAGATACCTGGGGGCATTACCTGAGCTTGTAGTCACAGATTTTTATTCATCTCTTGCACTACACAAAGAAACAGGGTGAGTTTGGCTTTATAAGAATATTCATACTTCATCTTTAAAATTCTAGAATTTTTTAAAATCTTCCAAGTTTAAACTTCTGTGCCCTGGGGAACTGAATGGCAGTGTAAATAATAGAACAGGTAGTTTCTAAGTCCCTTTTGGACTGAAGGAGTTCACCTCTTTGCCTTTCCATGATCATTTTCAAGCCATAAACTGCTGGATGAATTCCTGGGGAATGCTGAACTGTCTCTTCTTTAAGAGGATCTTCCTTGGGAAGGAATGTGGATGGAAGACACATGCACATTTGCAACTATTTGTTGGCCTGTATAAAGTATGAGTTATTGCTCTTTGAGGATGCAGGCAGTGTGAAGTCTTTTGTTTTAGTCATAAATTTATTCTAACCAAACAAAAGGAGTTTGGTGGCTTTTTTTTTTTGACTTCTAAGAGTTTGCCAGCAAGCCTCTCTGGTAAAAAGAGTGTGTGTCTCAGGAAAGGATAGCAAAGCTCAACCAGTTCACCAGGCACAGTAAGTTGGAAGCAAAAAAAGGGAGATTAAGTTATTTTATCTGTTGTAGGCATTGGTTTGCTGTAGAAATTGGGACTGGGGAATATTTTACTTTCTTTTCAGCCTTGATCAGCACAGATAGGGTTAGCAGCACCTTTCAGTTGAAGTGAGGTCTTGGGTGTAAATATCCCAGTTATATTTGAAACAGAGACATGAAAACTGTTTCCTAAAGTAGTCAAAATTCCAGACTTCTAGGAAAAAGAGAATGTTGTGGGGTTTTTCCTCCCTCCATTCCCTAAGCACTGAATTCATCTGGAGCAATTTGATCAATGTGGTGGTTGGATTGTTCACAGGTAGTACCTGTAAATGTTTTCTATATGGTATCTTCCTGGTGTTTTGAGGGTTTTTATGGCATTGTGGTAGTAGGATGTTAACATTTGGAAGGTTTGGGATATTTCCATCTCTCAGCTGATGTAAAATGGGATGGAAATTCTCTCAAGTTATCCCCCTAAACCTATGTGAACTGGACTTCAGGAGGGTCACCTAGTTTTTTGGGGGGGTTGGTGTTAGGGACAAATTGGGGCCCCCTGAAGCCTTCTTTTTTTTTGCTGGGGAGTGTGAAAGGTTTGAAGCTGATTTTATTCAATCTTTATTGGTGTCTCTGGGCTTCTTCATTGTGCTCTGAAATCAGATAGGAACCAGAACCCACCAACTTCAGCTTCCCAAGATGATTCAGAGAATGAAGTTGGGCAGAAATTCTGTTTATTCCCACTCAGCAGGGCAGTGCAGAAAATAGGATTTTTTAAAAAATCTTCGTGCTTTTGAGTTCTTTGGGGTTTGAGGGGTTTTGGGGTTGCTTTTTTCTTTAATGACTAAATTTCTTTGAAAATTGATGCCCCAGATCCCAGGTTTGAATGGGAGAGCAAATGTTCACAGCACAGTGTGAGCTCCCAGGACCAGTTAAACATTGACACAGCTATAATTAACTTGAAGGAGTTAAAAAAGCAGAACTCACTGTGGAAATTGGCAGGAAAAGTTACATTTTCATCAAGCTCCCTTGTGATTAGAAGCTTCACAGTTGAAGGAGGTGGTGGGGTGTGGGGGTCCTCCAGTGCTTGGACTGAATGCCTGAAAGCAGCTGAAGTCCTTGGAGCTTGTCCTGACCCCTGGAGGACACTCCTGGGTGGAATATTTCAGAAGTGGGTAAGCTTTGGGCTTGGGTGGAGGGTTTTTGGGTTTTAAGGCTTCTGCTGAGTGAGGGGGTTGATGCTGGAGCAGTGGGCTGGCTAGGAGGGAGTTGGGCATGGTGGCCACTGCTGCTGCCACAGCTCCAGCCTCCTGTCTGTCTGCCTTTCAAGTTGTAGCTTACTCATATATTCCCAGTAGCTCTTTAATTCATTGCTTTTTCAAAAAACCACAGAATCCTGAATCATCTGTAACTCTTCCTCTTGTGTTTTCCTTTATTTTTTTGTCAGCTGTGTTAATTTGCCTGTAACTACCTTGATAGTGTGGCATCCCAGAGAAATTGTAGGATGTAAATCTGACAGTTCTCATGAAAATATGTTTTGAGAATAATGGGGGAAAAAAAAATAGGGTTGTTGTTACTCTTTGGAGGTGGATTTTGAAAGTCTGAAGCCAGGAACTAGAGAGTTCAGGGAGAAATTCAGGCAAACCAATGGCTCTTTGGAGAAAGTGAAGCAAAAAAGAGCTCCTTGGTTGTGTTCCTGGGTGTTTTCCTTCCTCTGGCTGCGGTGTGAGTAGTTCTGGACTGTGTAGTAAGGACAGAGGATGCTTACTCAGGTGATGTAGTGGTGACACTTGTTCATTCCTGCAGCAAATCTTTTTGAATTTTGTTTTTGAATTGGCTGGGTTGGAAGGGACCTCAGAGCTCATCAAGTCCAACCCTTGCTCCACTCCCCCCGTGGTTCCCAGCCCATGGCACTGAGTGCCACATCCAGGCTCTTTTGAAATATCTCCAGGGATGGAGAATCCACCCCTTCCCTGGGCAGCCCATTCCAATGCCTGATCACCCTCTACAGAAAGAAATTCTTTCTAATGTCCAACCTAAACCTCCCCTGGCACAACTTGAGACCTCTTGTGCCCTCTTGTCTTGCTGAGAGTTGCCTGGGAAAAGAGCCCAACCCCCCCCTGGCTCCAACCTCCTTTCAGGGAGTTGTAGAGAGTGATGAGGTCTCCCCTGAGCCTCCTCTTCTCCAGCCTCAACACCCCCAGCTCCCTCAGCCCTTCCTCACAGGAATTCTGCTGGATCCCTTCCCAGCCTCCTTGCTCTTCTCTGGACCTGCTCCAGCACCTCAATCTCCTTCCTGAGCTGAGGGGCCCAGAACTGGACACAGGACTCAAGCTGTGGCCTCCCCAGGGCTGAGCACAGGGGCAGAATCCCTTCCCTGGACCTGCTGGCCACGCTGTTCCTGAGCCAGCCCAGGATGCCATTGGCTTTCTTGGCCACCTGGGCACACTGCTGCCTCCTCTTCAGCTTCCTGGCAATCCAGACTCCCAGCTCCCTTTCTGCCACTCTGTGCCCAGCCTGGAGCTCCCCATGGGGTTGTTGTGGCCAAAGTGCAGGGCCCGGCACTTGGAATGTTGAACCTCATCCCCTTGGGATCAGCCCAACTCTCCAGCCTGTCCAGGTCCCTCTGCAGAGCCCTCCTGCCTTCCAGCTGATCCACACTTCCCCCCAGCTCAGTGTCATCTGTGAATTTGCTGATGATGGACTCAATCCCCTCATCTAAATCATCACTAAAGATATTAAACAGCACTGGGCCCAACACTGATCCCTGGGGGACACCACGGCCGCCATTTTGAGGCAGCCCCGTTCAGCACCACTCTCTGGGCCCGTTCCAGCCAGTTCCTGACCCAGCACAGGGTGCTCCTGTCCAAGCTGTGGGCTGACAGCTTTTTCAGGAGAATGCTGTGAGAGACGGTGTCGAAGGCTTTGCTTTAATGAAATATCAGTGACAAAAAAGAGTTTTTCTGTTGGAAAAAGTGTCCCTGCTAATGGTTTTAGGGAGCAACTACAGGACTGTGCTGTATGTGCAGGGGTGGCTCTTGCTAGCAGAGGAGTGGGAAGGTCTTGAGCAGGGAACTTTTTTGCCATCTTCTGCACAGCTCAGGTTATGTTTTCATTAATCATCTGAGTGAATAATTGGTTCCTCACAAATGGGTAGGTTAAAATAATCAGAGGAATAAAGTTTTGGGGTAGTTGAGTGCAATTTCTAGCTCTGTATTCCCTCTGCTATCTCCTTATTTGCTTTTTTGAGTATTTGCAGTAGGCTACAAATTCTACTCTAGAGCTGCACCAAAAAAAATTCCTGGGGGGAGAGTGGAAGGTGCTTGGGTTTTGTGTCCAAATATTTGAAACCTGTTTGATAAAATGCAGTAGATTTGTGTAGGATATATAGTTTTGATGGAAACCAGGAATATCTAAGAATGGTTTGGGGTTTTTTTCCTACAGTGTTTTGGGGTTTTTTTGTTTTTAAATGTGCTTCATTTCATGTGGTACCACTTCCCAGGGAACCAGTGCAAGGCTCTGTCTTTCACTTTCATCACTCCCAGGAGAGAGCTGAATCAATGAAAGAATCATTGAGTCTGAGCCTCCCACCTGTCCTTTAAAGATGATTTCCACAGCTAAAGGAGTTTGTGTCCTCATTAAAGGCTCTTATTTATTCTGGAATCAACTCTTGGACAAATAAAAGATGCTTCTCATTTCCAAGGCTAAACTTCTAGCACCTTTCCTGATCCCTCAACTCTTCTTTTTTTCTGTTTATTTAGAAACAGAAAGTAGCAAGAATCAACAGATGTGTACAGATGTCTTTAATCAGTCTCCAAATGTGTAACAATGGTACAAAGAAACATAATAAAGTCATGTGTTTTATTTTAACAGTCTTTTAGAGTCAAGAGCCAAATTGTTGCTGCTGCCTTTGGTTCTTGAAGCTGTTACAGGATCTTGCTGTAAGTTTTTCCAGGATTATGAGCCACGCAAGAAAAGAAAGTAGGATTTGACCCAGTATTTAAATACTGTAATTGATTTGCAAGGGGACAACTTTTCAAACTGTCTCTAGAACATTCCTGGTAGTCCAAGAAGAACTGGCTAAACTAGTTTCCTTATTTTCCTTTTATTTTATATTATTTTATTTCCATTTTAACTCATCTTGGGTTTATTGCAGTGCAGCTGCACACTCCTTCTGGTACCTTTTCTCCATGCAGAGCAGTTCCAGGGAAAGGTGCTAAGTAGGTGAGAAGTGATGAGTTTCTTGATATTTCTCAGAGGTTATAGATCTTTCTTAAAATGAGATCTACATTGATGGAAAAAAACCTGTAAGAAACAAACCTGATGCAGTGTAATTACAGAGAAGAGTTCTGTTTGTTCATTTCCAAGACCTTAAACTCTCAGGTGTTAATTCTCCACCATCAAACACTCTTGTGACAGCCTGGCACAAGCCATGAGCAACACCAACCACCTGAATTTGTCTTCAGTTGTTGCAGTATCCTCAAGAACTCCTGCCCTGTAATGTGTGCAAGGTTTGTTTTTCCCTTTGTGAACTGTTTACAGGTTCTGACTCATCTTTTGTGTTTTCCTTTAATCACAGCTTTATAACCTCTCCTGTTAGAGCATTCTCCTTGTTCTTGCTAGGGCAAACTGCTTGTTTACCTATGGAAAAGAGAGGAACAAATTTCCTTCTCAGGCATGTGCATGTCTTTCAGTGACTTATTTTTTAGTCTGTTTGTGTGGGGGATGGCAGGACTGAACCTGTAAACTCTCCAGCTGCCTTTAGTACACGTGTTGCACAATACAAGAGAGTTAATTTAATTTTTTTTTTTTTTTTTTTTTCATGAAAGGGATGAAAAATGTGAGTAAGAGGCATCTTTAATGTGGGGAAGAAAACCTGAAGTGGGGTGTGTGCACAGCAAGCAGGTGCCTCCTCTGCTTTGACACAAAAACCCCAGCAGATTTCAGTTGAGGAAGTTGAAAAGATGCCTCATTTAATGAGTTAAATAAACACCATTTCCTTCTCACTTGAGCAGCTGAACCTCTGGGGTATTAGGGCTTAGATTTGCAAGGGAAGAATCCACAGATACCTACAGAGAAACAGGTGGGGAATGTCCCATGCAGTCTGAAAGATGCTTTTGTGCTGACAACTGCTGAATTAAGGTGTAACAAAGCTGCTTTGTTAACTGACCAACCTCGGTAAAAAGCTCTTCCCTCCTTCAAGCAGGAAATCTTGCTGGTCCACCCAGGAAAAAGCAAAAGCAGTTGACAAAAGGCTTGTAATTTCTATCCTGACATCTTTCTTCATTGTTAAACACAATTCCTTAATGTACTGGATCTGGTGTGGGATTGATTTCCTGGTAGGCTGTTACCCAGCTGAAACCAGCAGCATCTCAGCTGTGGGGTTGGTTTGATTTCTTTCATTTTTGCTCTTGGAAATTGAGGCTAAATTCAGTGCTCTTTGGAAATATTTGTGTCCTGAGACTTTGCAGAGCTGGGGAGCTGCTGCCTTTGGCAACTGTTTAATCAGCCTCCAGAAAATTGTATTTTTGAGGCCCCTTTTTTTGTGTTCCACTGTACAAATTTCAGCTCTGCTGGGGAGACTCAAGGGTTAAATTCCCAACACTGTCGCATATGGCAGTGAGCAGAATCACAGATGTTGATGATACAACATAATTAGTATTCTTTTATGTAAATGAAGGCTGTCAATGTTACCATAGTGTCCATACTCTTTCAAGCTGGGATCTCTGCCACTTGGTCTCACCAAGACTAGACAGGATTATTCCTCAATTTTCCATCAAGACCTGAGCAGAAAAAGAAAGAAGGAAGAGGTGCAAAGGGTCAGGGAGGAAGGTGAGAAGGGATGCTTCCAACTTGGAAGGAGGAGACCAAATAGATCCTTTGTTTAATGTAGGGTTTCCAAAAGTATCTTCCCAGGTCCTGGGGTTTGTGAGTGAATGAAATCAGCCCGAAGGAGAGGGATTTTTGAACTCTTATTAAATCAACAAATGGTTATTTAGACACAGAGGAATCACTCTGTGGAGATGAATCCTGAAGTGGCCACTTGTGCTTTAGTGGGAGGTGGAAAAGAGTTAAAGAATAGAAAAGCTTTGATTTTTCTGTAACAGACTCCTTCTTTAGCAGCAGTGTCACTGGAAAAAGACTGTAATTAAAGGAAATTTCTGAAATTTGAGGACCACTAAAAATATGTTTTCTTAGCCTGGTCATACAGGTTTTCTGCACACCAGCCAAGGCAACTGTTCCATACCTCTCCTGAAGCTTTGGAAGCACATGCCATGGCCTTCATTATGTTAAACTTTGCCACTTGTAAAATGATGTTTTTAACTAAATATTCTGTATTCCAGACGTGCCACTCCCTGTGACATCTGTAACCACTTTGTACCTATTCTTGCTGTCTCTCCTGTCACTACTTTGTGTTGTATTCAAGTAGTGTAATTGTAGAGTCTCTGTGTAAATCTTTATTGGATTATTACAACAGGGATGTCCTTGCAGCCTTTTCTGCCCTTGGCAAAATGTAGGGTTTTCCTATTTTTCTTTCCTCTGGAGTTCTTATTTTGTTGCAGTTCACACTTGACAACTATTCATTATTTCATTTTTATTGTTGGAAAAATCATCTAGAGATGAAATTTAATTGAGGACAGATTTATTTTTTTTTTTTTCTCTTTTTCCTCATCTCCTCCCTCCTTTCTCTTTCCCCAAGTTACCCAAGCAGCCCAAATTGAAGTGATCACAGGAGGTGCACATTTTCCCCCACTTTTTTTTAACTCGGATTTTTTCCTCTGCCATATGTCGGGTCATCCACTACAAAAGACTGAGGATGAAGAGGCTACATGTGATCAGCAGATTTCTAGAGGAGCAGAAAATGAAAGCAGGAGAATGAAATTCCAGAGTGCTTCTTGCATGTGACATCTCTCAAGATCTGAGTAGTTGGGTTCCTAGGTGTGTTCATGCTCTGACTCCCAGATAATTCTCTTCTCAGTGATAAATGTTTTCTCCGCAGTGGCTCTTGCACTGGGGGGGGATTCATCGTGTTCAAAAGCAACCCTGCCAGTGCTCTTACTTTGTTTATGTGCATCACAAGAATATTCTCTCTCTCTAGGGCTTTGAAGCTCTGCTGCCTTACAATGAAGACTTAAGCAGTAATTAAATTCTCCAAGAACCACCAAGACTCCTGTGGCTGAGATGGGGATGTTCCGCGCTCTGGATGCTGCGTCGCGGAGGAGAGGATGTTTAAAAATGACTCCGTGAGTAGCACCAGGGGGTCTGGGCTCTGTTTCTGCACCCTGAGCTCTTGAACTTGGAGCAGGAAGCTTACAAAAGAAACAGCTTACAAAAGAAACAGCAGTGCTGGCACACGGGGTTTTGGTTTGTATCTTTTATAAAACCCACGGGAGCAGAACGTGGAGTGGAAGCTTTTTGTGCCTTTGAGTTTTAGGATCCCTGCTTTGGTTTCTCTTCAGTTGTAATACACTAATTCAGTAAATCAGTTGCCTTTCTAGTTGTGTGTGTTCACACAGGCATTGTATACATCCAGGTGTTCCTTCAGGTTTACTATAAGGTGGTGTTACACATTTCCTTTTGTTTTTTTTTTTTCCCTGCTGACTTTTTTTTAAAAATGTAAATGTTTGGGAGGCTGTAGGGAAATCAAGAGAATTGGAGGGTAGAGCGTAAAGCCTGTAGACTTGGAAATGCTCTGGTTATGACAATTATCTGCTATTTTTGTGGCTTTTGTGAGAAGCTGGTCACCTCACTCTAGTTCCTGATGACACGCATTCCAATTCCAAATTCATCTTGTATGTATCAATTTCAAGGGGGCAGCTAAAGATCAAATGTGTGTGTGGACTGAATTAATCTTCTTCTCCTTGGAAGAGAGCCACTCAGGTTGGGTAAGGCATGCTGGCAGCTGGCTGGGCCATCCTGAGGAGACAGAGAGGCAGTTTTATTCTCTAGACCTTGTCAATCCCACAGCTTCTGCTGGTACTAAAAACCGGTTTTAAAAAAAAAATAAAATAATTGGACACAGAAAGAATACAGTTGGTTGAGGGAAAACTGCAGTGGAGACTTGACAAGAAATGTCTTGCTAGCTGGTGCGTAAGAGATAATTTTAAATAAAGAGCTGCTCTGAGATGCTTTTCTTTGTTTCTTGCTCCCCAAGGTCGAAGCAGCGAAGCCTCCTGTAAGACATGGATAGATGCAAACATGTTGGGCGGCTACGACTCGCCCAGGACCACTCGATCCTGAACCCCCAGAAGTGGCACTGTGTGGACTGCCAGACCACCGAATCTCTCTGGGCTTGCCTGAAGTGCTCCCACGTAGCCTGCGGGAGGTACATCGAGGAGCATGCACTCAAACACTTTGAAGAAACCAGGCACCCCTTGGCCATGGAGGTGAACGACCTCTACGTCTTCTGTTACCTTTGCCAAGATTACGTCTTGAACGACAACCCGGAGGGTGACCTGAAGCTGCTGAGGAGCTCTCTGTCAGCAATTAAAAGTCAAAAACACGACCCCTCAACCAGAAGTGGCAGGACGCTGAGGTCGATGGCTTTGGGAGAGGATGTGTGCAGCCAGCAGAGGAGCCCTCAGGGACAATCTCAGATGCTTAAGGCTCTCTGGCACAGGCGCCAGGCCTTGCTGGCGAGGGCTCTGCGGACCTGGTTTGAGAAGAGCTCCAGGGGGCAGCTGAAATTAAAAGAAAAGAAACAAATGGAGGAGCTGGAGAAAAAAAAGGAGGCGGCGAGGCGGCGGAGGCAGGAGATGAAGAGGCAGCTCCTGGAGGAGCTGGCAAACACTCCTCCGAGGAAAAGCGCGAGGTTGTTGTCTCACATGCGCAGAGAGAACTTGATTCCAAGGAAATTTCGGGAGGTGGCCACTCCTTCCCCTACCTCAAGGCAGATGCAGAGCAGCAGGTTCAAACAGTTCTATTCCATCCGGCGTCAGCCTCTGATGACTCCCGGGGTGACGGGTCTGAGGAACCTGGGAAACACGTGTTACATGAATTCTATTCTGCAAGTGCTGAGTCACCTCCAGAAATTCCGAGAATGTTTTTTGACACTTGATCTCTGTGAAACAGAAGAACTCTTAGCCAAAACTGTGAATGGGAAGTCTAGGATGCCTGGCAAATTGGCAACTGGGCCTGCTGCTAATGAGTCGGGGAAGACTGACAGACTGGGATCGTATGGCACGCAGAGCTTGCCAGCTGGCTTAAATGGTGGCTCCTCGATAAGCAGGAGCTTAGAACTCATCCAACCCAAGGAACCAAGTTCAAAGCACATCTCCCTCTGTCACGAATTGCACACCCTCTTCAGAGTGATGTGGTCTGGCAAGTGGGCTCTGGTGTCCCCCTTTGCCATGCTGCACTCTGTGTGGAGCCTGATCCCGGCGTTCCGAGGCTACGACCAGCAGGATGCTCAGGAATTTCTCTGTGAGTTGTTGGATAAAGTCCAGCAGGAGCTGGAGTCGGAAGGAACGAAGCGCAGGATCCTCATCCCTTTCTCTCAGAGGAAGCTCACCAAGCAGGTTCTGAAGGTGGTCAACACCATTTTTCATGGGCAGTTGCTTAGTCAGGTAGGCACCTGCTTTTGCACAGGACTTGGTTGCAGCTTCACACCAAGGAGCAAAGGCTCTGTTTCTTGAGGAGCCACTGGTTAAGTGAGAGAAACTGGTTAGGAGCACCCTATGAAGAAGAAATCTATTGGGTTGCTGTGCAGATTGTCAACTTTTCTGATACTTGTCACTTGTGTTGTCCATTCAGTTGACTTTTGCCACTTGGGAACAAAATCTGCACAAGCCAGAGAAGTTCTGAGCCCTTATTTTCAGTTCTTACCCTGTTTTTGCAAAGTGTCTTTGCAATTTGTTTTGTCTCTTCCTGTTTTTTTCTGGGGCTGGAAAGAACACAATGAAGGACAGAGAAAGTAGTCATCCTGAGCTATAAAGAATAATCTGTCTGTGATAATTTTTTTTTTTGTTTTTTTGGCAGGCATTTGAAAGTCATCTTGAGATACTGAACATGCTTAATGTATGTTTCTGTTGGAGCTGAAAGTTCCTGTCGTGGTGCTCAGGCTCTTACTCCTGTGCTCTTCCCTTGTCTGAAACATATTAACTCCCCACAGGGCAGACCCTGAGAGCCCAGTGCATTTTGAAAGAGCTCAACTGCCTTTGCTTTTCAGGAGAAATGAAATCTAACTAATGCCTAACTCAAGGGTTTACAAGATGAGACCAGAGAGGGTGTTACATGTGTGTGTTCTCATTTCTGTCTCTATCAGCCTTCTCAGTCTTACTGAGATAAGAACTTAATGTGCATATTAAAGGTTAAAAGGTTTATTTTTCAAGCCAAAGCTTTTGGCTTTTCAGGGAACTGAACTTCTTGTGGGCATCCTGACTAAAAGCTCTTTGTTCAGTTGTCTCTTGCCTGTGGAAGATGATACCTGGTTCAGTGGTGGGTCTGTTGACAGCATGAAGATGTTCACAGGTCACTCTGAATAACTTGCTGAGCTGGTTATTCTACTCATGTAACTCCTGTGTACATTTACAGTATTTAATTTCAAAGCCCTCTACACACAGAAGCCTTCCTTCCCTCTCCACTTGCTGTGAATCCATCTTGAAATCACTTCAGTGGATGAAGCTGCAAGGTTGGAAGTGAGTTTCTGGTAGATGGTTCTCACCACTACCTGGATTCTGGCCAGATTTGCTTTCTGGTTTTGTTCCCTCCTCATGTTCTCACTTGCTGCCTCTGAGTTTAATTGAAAACTTTTCTGTTGTTCTTCTTTGGAATACTCTGAGATGAAATGAGAAAACAAGTGCATCTGAAATTTGTCCTTTCATGCTCCATTCATGAATAATTTTTATTTAGTTACCAGGTGAAACTTTATAGGAATTATACACTTTGAAATATGCAAGGGAATTAGAGAAAACAAGGAAGGAAGATGGCTTGATAAATGCAAATGTGTGCTTTTTGTGGTAGAAAGCAGTTCCAAGGTGCTTGTTACCCAGCTGTGAACTGGTGTTGTACCTGTGCTGGTGCTTAGCTGAGGAAGTGCAGCCCATAAAGGTGAATATTATCTTTATTTTTATTTCTTTTGACAAGTTGAAATTATCTACTCAAGGCAGACAGCTTTCAGACTGGCACTGAGCAGCATTTCTCTTGACTCACAGATCATCTTTATGTCCCTAAAACTGCTTTTTGGCCCTAAACTTTAGATGCAAATGTCACTGCCCCCCTGCAGACCCCTTCATAACTTCACTTGTGAACACACATTTCATTCCCAGGTCACCTGCATAACCTGCAACTACAAATCCAACACCATTGAGCCCTTTTGGGACCTTTCCCTGGAATTCCCTGAACGTTATCACTCCATGGAGAAAGGGATCATCCCAGTCAGCCAGACAGAGTGCATGCTGACAGAAATGTTGGCCAAGTTCACTGAGACTGAAGCTCTGGAAGGGAGGATCTATGCCTGTGACCAGTGCAACAGTAAGTTTGTTTTGCTGTGAAAAGGTTTTTTTTTGCTGAGTTCCAAGCTTTCTGATCCATGTTTTTGTCTGTGAAAACATTTCTTCTGCCCTGTTTGGATAGGGAAGTTCTTGCTGCTCCTGCTGTCTTGTTTCCTCCTCCTTTTGGGTGCCAGTTCAGAACTGCTGTGAGGTTTTTTTTTTTCCTCATGCCTGCCTTTCAGCAGCACATTTTACTGAGGGTTGAATGTGAGCCTGTTCAGAACTCCTCTTGCTGTTTGTGGTGGAGGGGAAGGCAGCTTCAGGCATTTCCTTGTGGGGAAGAGTTTTGGATTTTGAGACAAAAGGAGGAACCTTATCCCCAATGATTTGCTCAGCTCTGTGTGGCTGGCAAACTTTTTGTCAGGGTTTAACACTGGCCCAGCAATTAAACCAAGTGACAGCTCTCTAATAATCTCTCTCTTCTCTCTGATAAAGAAAGGAGAGAGACTGATGGGTTGGAAACTGAACTACACAGCTTTAATGAAACAGGAATGATAAATAGGAAAAATGACTAAATCTATACAAATACACAGGAAAATTGATCCCAGGTTCCTCCCCCCTCTCCCCCAATAACTCTCCCATCCCCACTGAGGCTGCAGGGCAGCTCTGGGAAAGTCCAGGCTGGAATCCTGGGGTCAGGAGCAGTTGGGAGCTGGAGGCAGAACACACAGATCCAGGCTGGGATGGATCAGGAGCACAGGCAGAGGAAGGGACGGAATCCTCCCAGGATGCTGAAGGAAACAGGGAGAGGGGAAGAAGGGGAAGCAGGAAGGGTTTGACCCTTGTGATCCCTCCAATTTCTCCTGAGTATGAGGTGTATGGGATGGAATCCTCTGTTTGGTCAGTTCTGGCATCTCTCTTGTCCCTCCCTCCCCAAAGGAGGCTGCAGGTGGGACCTCTTTGTTCCTTCTGGAGGGTAAAATGTTCCTCAGAGCTGAGCAGTGGCCTTGGCTCTGCACACCAGGCTCCAGCAGTAACTCTGAACATCAAGTGGGATCAGTCCCAGAGCAGCCACTGAACAGAAACTTGCTGTTCATTTCAGCAGTGCAGCTCCTGACAAGAGACTGAGCTGAAAGCAAAAGGACAAGACAAAAAATCCCCTTTATCCTGGCCCAAACCAGGACACTTTTATAACAAGTCATCTGTATGCTGCTTGTCCTTGATTGAATCCAGGGACCAGAAATCACAAATGAGGAGCTCTCAAGGTCTGCTGCCAGGTTAGACTTTCCAGCTCTCTGTAAGCATTTTGTCAAGATGCAATGAAGTGACATTATTCTGGGAGTCTCAGGTTAATGTATTACCTGGTAGGTGAACACATCTTTTGCTGTGCTCAGCTAGAAGATGACTCCTGCTTTCCTGCAGTAGGTCTGAGTGTAAGGTCATTACCTACCTGAAAATAATTTCAGCTTTGTGTATAATCATGCAGCTCAGCTACTCTGATAAACTGGATTTGAATATTTTTTTTTTCCATGCAGGTATTTGTGGCAAATGTTTAGCCCCTTGGGAGGAAAATGCCAATAGTTTGACTTACATTGCAGCTAAGCAGCTGAAGTTGCAAATATTTGTAGAGATCTGTTCTTTATCAAGATGCAAATCTGGTCCCAGGTACCTTCACAGAGCTTTAGGAAATAATCATTGCCTTACATGTTCTTGAAACAAAGCCAAATATAATCTGAACAGATTCTGGTCTGCAAATAACATCCACAAAGTGGTGATATGGAGGAGTCCAGCTTCATCTTACCTCTGTTTTCTTTGATTCTTTGGGAAAGCCCAAATTTTAACCATTCCTTCAGAGTTAAATGGCTAAGGAAACATTAACCAGGTAAAAAAAAGTCAGGGAGAGACAACCAGCCTGCATCTAGGTGCCAAAAATTATTGGGGGCACTGCTTGTCAGACGTGATGGAGGAGGAGCAACCCATCTGTTCTGAGCTGGTGCAGTGAGGTGCAGAAATCTAATTAACAGGTACATTTCTTATTGGAAGCCCTAAAAGCCACCTGTCTTTCTCCTGGTACAGTCATATGTTCAGTGTCCTGGAAAGAGTAATCACTGGGAAGAGGAACCTTCCTCCCTCTTTAGTTTTGCTTCAGAAAGAAGAGAGGTTTTGTGTTCCTGGGCAGGCAGAAACCCTGCCAGAACCTGGTTGGAAACATTTTCTGCTCACTTGTATTAATACTACATTCTTGAGCTACTGAAGCTTGCTACTAGAAGCCTTATTCTAGTGCTCTGATAAATATTATTTTTTAAAAATGCAACATCAAATAGTATAATTTTTACACTAATGCTTCACCTGTTGAAACTGCTACAGCCCTGGATGGCTGGGGTCTCAGCTCTGTCTGAATATTTCTGGTGTATTTCTCAGCACGAGTGGCCTGAAGGGCATAACTTGGTGTGATTAGGAGCAGCACAAAAGTGAAAAAGCTTCACTAAAAGCCTGAGTTTTGATCCTAGAGAAGCTCCTGCTCTGTGGAGGAATTCTTAGGAACCATTTACCCACGTGTCCATCCTGAGCACTTGTGAGCTGGAAGAAAAAGTTCATAAGAACTTTTCCAAAGTTCATAAGGAAAAGTGCTGTGTTCCCTTTTGAAAATTAATGACACTGTGACAATTTTTGCCTTGATTTTGATTTTTTTAATCTATTTCTGGTAGGCAAACGGCGAAAGTCTTCTCCTAAACCTCTTGTTCTGAGTGAAGCTAAGAAGCAGTTAATGATCTACAGACTACCTCAGGTCCTCCGACTGCACCTTAAACGATTCAGGTGAGTGGGGCACACAGAGTGGTGTCAGCCAAGCCCCCTGATTCTGTCTTTTTGGAAAAAAATTCTTACTGTTGCTTCCTGGGAAATGCATCTGCACAAACATTTTAGCCCAAGCAGATGGGTGATACCCTCTCTGAGTACTAGTTACTAGGACTAGTTACCTTCCAGTCAGTTTTGTTTGTAGCATGTTTTCTCCTGTACACACAGTGGAATGTTCTGTAAATAACATCCACAAAGTGGTGATATGGAGGAGTCCAGCTTCATCTTACCTCTGTTTTCTTTGATTCTTTGGGAAAGCCCAAATTTTAACCATTCCTTCAGAGTTAAATGGCTAAGGAAACATTAACCAGGTAAAAAAAAGTCAGGGAGAGACAACCAGCCTGCATCTAGGTGCCAAAAAGGTGTCCTTGAATTCTGCTCAGTGGTATTTGAGTTTGCAGAGTTCAGACAGCTGTGAGCTGGATGAACCAAGAGCTGGAAGCCTGTGCTAATTCCAAAATGACCTATTTACCTCTTGAATAAAACAGCAGAGAAAGTTAATAATGTTATGAAAAGTTCCTAAAACGTTTAGCACTGCTGCTTAGGGTTTGTATTTTTATAAGTGAGCATTTTAAGTGTTGTTTTAGTGTCACAGTAGGTGCTTGGCTCTCTTTGTGTGAATCTCAGCAACATCCTAACAGAGGGACGGGGTCAGCTGTGTGCAGGAGATGACTTTAGGAGATGGCAGAGGGAAAACAGGAGGAAAAAATCCTGACACCTGCTTGGCCTTAGCTCTTCAGAGCTCCTTCTCTCTGCCTCTCCCTGCACAGAGGGAGGGAGCAGCAGGGTTTTGATTCGTGCCCTTGTGCTTGCAGGTGGTCTGAACGTAATCACCGTGAGAAGATTGGGGTCCATGTCCTCTTTGACCAGGTATTAAACATGGAACCTTACTGCTGCAGGGACTCTCTCTCCTCTCTTGACAAAGAGACCTTTGTCTATGACCTCTCGGCTGTGGTGATGCATCATGGCAAAGGGTTTGGCTCAGGACACTACACAGCATATTGCTACAACACAGAGGGAGGTGCGTGTGCCTTGGGATGGGGGAAACAAAGCCAAGCAGCTCGGGGCTCATTCCATACCTGTAGTGCTGCCTTGTAAAGCTTCATCAGCAGAAGTTGCTTTGGAATCAAGTTTCCTGACATTCAGTAGCTTGGTTCCCAGAGTGTATTGCCAGGAGCATGTTTGCTTTAGGTTTTTTTCAGTTCGGTTTTTTCTTTTCTTTTTTTCTTTTTTTCTTTTTTTTTTTTTTTCTCTTTTTTTCCTTTTTTCCTTTTTTTCTTTTTCTTTTTTCCTTTTTTCCTTTTTTTTCTTTTTCCTTTTTGCCTTTTTTTCTTTTTTCCTTTTTTCTTTTTCTTTTTTTCTTTTTTTCTTTTTCCTTTTTTCTTTTTTTCTTCTTTTTTTCTTTTTTCTTCTTCTTTCTTGTTTCTTCTTTTTTCTTTTTTCTTTTTTCTTTTTCCTTTTTCCTTTTTCCTTTTTCCTTTTTCCTTTTTCCTTTTTCCTTTTTCCTTTTTCCTTTTTCCTTTTTTCTTTTTTCTTTTTTCTTTTTTCTTTTTTTTTTCTTTTTTCTTTTTTCTTTTCTTTTTTCTTTTTTCTTTTTTCTTTTTTCTTTTTTCTTTTTTCTTTTTTCTTTTTTCTTTTTTCTTTTTTCTTTTTTCTTTTTTCTTTTTTCTTTTTTCTTTTTTTCTTTTTTCTTTTTTCTTTTTCCTTTTTCCTTTTTTCTTTTTTCTTTTTCCTTTTTCTTTTTTCTTTGTTTTTCCTCTTTTCCTTTTTCTTTTCCTTTTCCTTTTTTTTCTTTTCCTTTTCCTGTCTTTCCCTTTCCCTTTCCCTTCCCCTTTCATTTTTTTTGTTTTTTTGCCACAGATTGCTTTGCAGCCTTTGGGATGCCTTTTCTTGCTTGCTGTTAACAGCATGAATGCTTCATTTTCTCCTGCTCTGTAACCCCATGGAGCTGCTCCAGCTGGGTGTCTTTTCTCAGTATCCTTGGGATGATGAGATAAACAGAAAGTGTTTTGAGGCTGGACAGGGACTATTCAGGAACAACATCCGCAGGGTTTTTTTGTGAATTTCCAGCAGTCTCTTTCTGCAGCTGAACGAGAACTGACTCTGCTTTCTGACTTGTGGAGAAAGAAGCACAAATTGGCTGTCTCCAGGGAGTTTTTATTTTCCTAATTGAGTCTTTGGGCTGTAATATACAATTGCTTAAATGATGATTTTCTATGTCTAAACTCTTTTAGCAGCACACAAACCATCAAAATGTTTTCCAGATCAGAAACTCCTTTTCAGAGCAGCTGTAGAGGAAAGGAGAAAGATGCCTTTTCTCCTCCACAGCCTTTTTTCTCTGTGGATGTTTCCTATGAACAGTTCCAAAAAGCAGGCAGAAGGGGTGATGCCTCCTGTGCTGATGTCCTCTTTCTCACTTTGCTTCCTAGGTTTTTGGGTCCACTGCAACGACTCCAAACTGAATGTATGTAGCGTGGAGGAGGTGTGCAAAACCCAGGCCTACATTCTTTTTTACACTCAAAGAACAGTGCAGGACAAAGCAAGAATCTCAGAAAAACAACTCCAAGCTCAGGTGCCGTCCAAAAATCCTGATAAGGACAGAAGACTGATGTTCCCATGATGGGGAGCTCTGTAACTCAATCAGCAGTCTCAGTTGTTTGGTTTGTTGTTTGGTTGATTGTTTTTTTAAAAAAACAAAACGTTGGAGGTCACATCTTTCCTCTTTGTAGGAAAAAAAAAACAAAAAAAAAAACAAGCCCAGTGCAGGAAGGTGATGGGACCATGTTTGCTGCCCAGAGTCTGGAAATGTGCAGGATTCTGTGCAGTTCAGTAGTCAGAATCTTGGTTTGAGAGCTTCTTGCTGTTAAATTGTGCTCATGAAGCACAGTGAGAAAGTTTGATGCTGAATATCATTCATCTCATATCAAAAGAGGGGTTGCCTAAGGTGTGTAAGAAGTGAGCACCACCAGAACATGGTCAGCTGGCTTCAGAAACCCAGCAGTCCTTAGTCATGCTGATCAAACTCCAGAAGGAGCAGGTATTGTACCTCCTCCCCCTTAATTGCCATTTGAATTTCCAGGGTTGGAATCATCCAGGTATTTATTTGGGTGGCTGCTGGTTCAAGGGAGTTGACTGCTCTGAGAGCCATTCTTGTTGGAGAAATGGTTTCATGTTCTTCTACCAGAGAAAACATCCCCCAGGTCTCACTGATCTCTGTGATATCACTTTTTTTCCCATAAATTGAGGGCAAACCCATGGCTGGCAAGCTCTGTCAGGAGCTTTTTTTCTCAGTGTTAGCAGAGCTCTGTGCACCCTTGCTGCTTTATTCTCTGGGCTGAATCTGGCAGCTACAGTCACTGCTTTTCAAGCAATTCTGCTCTGGAGAAAATATCTTTCTAAACAAAACCAAAACCTGGTAGTAAATCAGGGGTGTACCTGTGTGTCTCTTGACAGTGACAGCAAAAACAAAGCCAATACCAACAGGCAGCTGCTGGCATAATTTTATTGACCAGGTTTCTGAAGAACTCTGAGCTCTGGCTTGCCCAGCTGTGCCAGCAGAAGCCTGGAGGCATCTTCTAGTGGGCAGCCAGCACTTTTTTTACAAGTGTGGTTTGTTTTCCTCATGGGAAAAAAATGCTGGGAATATCACAATAGTGGGAGACAGAGCTGGCTTCTGTTACTGCTTCTGGAATGGGAAAATTTCCTTCCTTCTGGTTGTCACTGAGGTCTGGATGAAGTGAAGGCAATGGTGTTGCACAAGGGGTGTGCACAGAAGCTGGGACACAAAGGGAAGGAATGTACTTCAATTCCATGTCAAGTTTGAAAGGCTCCAGAAATGTCTGTAGCTGCAATCATCTTGATTTTAGAATTTCTGTGAGGAACACAGGGCCTTAGTTGACTATAAATAGTCACTTCTCAGCCTACAGTTGCACCTCAGGTGGTTTTGTAATTTGGGGTTTGGCTGTTTCATGTTTTAATCAAATCTGAATCTGTAGCTGCAGTGAGACATCATGTTTTTCAGTCTTGGTTGGGTTGTTTTGTTTTTTTTTTTAAGTGGTGAAAGGTGAATTAATCTAAATTTTGAAGTTCTTTTAAAAAAAATGGGTTTCATTTTCAGGCAGAAAAGTTCTGAAAGTGTGTTTCTCTTCCTCTTCTCCTTTTTTTATGTCAGTGTTTGCCTAGCAGACAACCAGAAGTGGTTGTTGGAGAGGCTGAAGAGGTAAATTTCCCAACTGTAATTCCTCTTTTTCCACTGCCACTGCTGCAACTTTTAATCTCTTGTCCTCTGCTCTCTCTTTGGCTGCTGCTGATTGCTTCAGCCACGCAGAGATGAGCACAGCAAACAAGAAATATTTATCTTGTCAGAGCACAAGGTCTCCTCTGTCCTTAAAAACTTCCCATTTCTTCTATGTCTGAGCAAGATGCTGCTTTTGGAGCCCACAACAACTGTCTTTTTGACAATGAAGTATCATTTTGAGATGGTTATGTTCTGATTTATGGGTTTTTTTTTTTTTCTTTTGGGAGATGAGACAGTTTGAAACAGTCCTGTGGGAACTGATAGAAAAGGTCTCAGTTTTGGTTCTCTAAATGTAGCAGGGACTGGAAGGATTTGTTCTGAATCTCTCTAGAGCTCTGTATTTAGTAGGTAGGGGATATTTTTTTTTTTTTTCTTTTGTGCTACCAGTAAATAAAATGAAGAAAAACACCACAGCCCCAATTAAGATCACATAAAAGGTAATGTGACTGCTGAGATGGCTTCAGCACAGGTAGAAATTGATATTCCTGAAAGAATCCAACCCAGGTGCTTGTGGTTATCAGGTACCTGGTGGGTTCTTTCCTGGAGCAGGACACGCGCTCTGTGATAACCAACCAAAAAAAAAAAAAAAAAAAGAAAGGAAAAAATGGGGCTTAACATTGCCTTTTTCATCTAAGAGGTAAAAAGGCAAACTGGTGTTTTTCCTGTGCAGCTGTCCTGCCAGGCCTGGCCACCCTTTAAGAGGATTAAATTCCTCTAAATGCCAGTTGTGCTCTACCCAGGGTGTGTTCTCTTTCGGGATCCCTTGGCCCGGTTTGAGCTGAGAAATGGAGAGAAAACAAACCATAACCCACATTATTTGGCTCTGCAGTAAGCCCAGCCCCTCTGCTAGGAATGCTCATCTTTTGACTGAGTGTTTTGCATTAATTGTTGGATTCAGGTGGCACCAGAGAGAGGTGGGAAGGGTCCTGGAGCCTTTCTGCAGCTCTGGTTGCCCCAGCGGAGTTTGCAGGGCTTGGTGGTGACATCTTGGGACATGAGTGGCCTCTCCCTGTCAGCTGAGTTGTGCTGAGATGGGGAGGTACTGCAGGCAGGAGAAAAAAAAAAAAGGATTTCCCTGATAGGAAAGGAATGAATTCTCCTTCAAAGTGAATAAACTTGCTTTTTCCAACACTGTGAGGTTTCTGTAAGATTCAGCTTTTATTTGGAAGCGATAGCGTATGGCATTTTTTTATGCTGTTTGGTTTATATTTGTCTACTGCAGGCTTCTCTGTATAAAAAGCAGAGCCCAGTGCTCCCTCTGTGGCAGACACTGTTTTATAGTGTCCTGTTTGCCAGAAATTCTGATTGGAAGTTACCTCTCTGCACCTGTAAGATGAAGACACTCCATGTGGTTATGTTGAAGCCCAGTGGAGTGGGTGCCTGACCCCAGGCAGTCTGGCAAGCAAACCCTGTCCCTGCTGTGATGATATGGCTTCAAATCCTGCTAATACATTGATTAATTTAGAATAATTCCAGCTTTAGGCTCTGCTTTGGCAAAAACATAGGCAGATGAGGTGACTTAACTCAGGTGTGGAGTTCCCTGGTCACAGCTGTGACTTGCAGGCAAAGTGTCTGCAGCATAAAAAGCTGTGTTTTGGTACAAAGGGGGGTAAAAATGGTTTTTTTTTTGTCTGCTGGGATTCCTGGATGGGGTCCCAGTCTTGTAGCAAGGAGCTGTGAGGTTCTTGGCACCTTGCAGGTCAGTGTCTGAAGGCCAGGAAGCTCCTGCAGCCTTGGGGACAGAGCTGTTCCAAGCAGATCCTCATTCTGGTCAACTTGTAAGTAAATTGGTTCTTTTTCATTTGATATCTTAAAGAATGTAGAATTTTAATGGATTCCTGGCCAAGTGTGGTACAGCACCTGCTGTGGCTGATGGAAACCTCTTTATTTTAGGTAACATTATTCCAGCAGCAAGCTTGTTACATCAGTTTGCCTTTATTTTACCCCTTCACACTTCATGTTCCCAATTTAAACTGTGCAGAACTGCTTTTCTCTGTAAAGCACTGTAAAAAACAAAATTTTTTTCCCCATTAGTTGTGACCAGAACAATTCACTGGTCTGACTTTGAAGTTTGTTCATGCCAGGCAGCAAACAGAATAATGTGTATTAAATGTTGTCAGACTTTCCTGGGTGGCACTGCCACCTCCACCAAGGGACTTCCAGGCAGTTGGAGTGTAGGAATAAAATTAAAACAGTAAAAAGCATTAAGTGTGTCCTATGGACTCACTTTGGGGAGGTGTCTTTGGTTTGGTTTTCTTTTTCTTTTCTTTTAGAAGGCAAAGCTTCTAGGGGAAACATAAATTGGTGGAAATTTAGAGACTCTCTCACTGCTTGTAACATCCCCAGGCCTGACTGGTTGGTACTGGGACCGGTGTTGTTCAATATCTTCATCAACGACTTGGATGAGGGTCTAGAATGTCCCCTCAGCAAGTTTGCTGATGACACTAAGCTGGGAGGAGTGGCTGACACACCAGAAGGCTGTGCTGCCATTCAGAGAGACTTAGACAGGCTGGAGAGTTGGGCAGGGAGAAACATGATGAAATTCAACAAGGGGAAGTGTAGAGTTTTGCATTTGGGGAAGAACAACACGATGTCCCAGTATAGGTTGGGGGCTGAGCTGCTGGAGAGCAGTGGAGGTGAAAGAGACCTGGGGGTCCTGGTAGACAAGAAGATGACCACGAGCCAGCAGTGTGCCCTTGTGGCCAAGAAGGCCAATGGCATCCTGGGGTGCATTAGAAAGGGTGTGGTTAGTAGGTCAAGAGAGGTTCTCCTCCCCCTCTATTCTGCATTGGTGAGGCCACACCTGGAGTATTGTGTCCAGTTCTGGGCCCCTCAGTTCAAGAAGGACAGGGAAGTGCTTGAAAGAGTCCAGCGCAGAGCTACTGAGATGATTAAGGGAGTGGAACATCTCCCTTATGAGGAAAGGCTGAGGGAGCTGGGTCTCTTTAGTTTGGAGAAAAGGAGACTGAGGGGTGACCTCATCAATGTTTTCAAATATGTAAGGGGTGAGTGTCAGGGAGATGGAGTTAGGCTTTTCTCAGTGGTGACCAGTGATAGGACAAGGGGTAATGGGTGTAAATTGGAGCATAGGAGGTTCAAGTTGAATATCAGAAAAAATTTTTTTACTGTAAGGGTGACGGAGCCCTGGAACAGGCTGCCCAGGGGGGTTGTGGAGTCTCCTTCACTGGAGACATTCAAAACCCCCCTGGACACGTTCCTAGGGGATGGACTCTAGGGGGCCCTGCTCTGGCAGGGGGGGTTGGACTAGATGATCTTTCCAGGTCCCTTCCAACCTCTAGGATTCTATGATTCTATGATTCTATGACTGAGCTTCACTGCATCCCAAAGAGAGAGAGAATGATGAAACCTCTGGGTGCTGCCAGAGCTCCACGGGAGGTGTTGCAGGAGAACTTTGTAAGCAAGAGACAAGGTGGAGATAGTTCTACCCAGCAGTCCATTTTCCTGAACTGATTTTGTATGATCCCTGAGATTTGGTGCCTTGTACCCAATAATATTTCAGGTGGGACAGAAGTTTTGGGAAAGAAGTCATGAAATTTTCCCCCTCCTGCCTGAAGCAGCAGAGAGATTTGTGGGGTTTTCACAAGTTCTCAGGATCAAAGACATTTGGACATTTTGTTTCTGCAGGTGAAGTTCCCAGCAAGCTCAGAAGCTGTTTTTTAGTGTTCCATGTTTGAAATCTCTGTGCTAACTCAACTAACAGCTTGCTCAAAGGTGGATTTTATTTGGCTTTTCATTATATTTGGCTTTTTTTGAGATTTGCTGAGGTCATTCAGGCCCCTCCAGTCAGGTCAGGAAGTTGATATCCCTCACTTAGCATAAAGCAAGGATTACAAACTCCAGTGGTGTTTTTTTTTTTTCTAGGTGCTTTCTAGAGATGCTTTGGGAAGCACCTTCTGTTAAAAAAATAATGCTCAATGCTGGGTTAGCAAAGAAAATCATAGTTCCCATTGTCATGGCAGTGTTTGTACAGGTTTACTCTCAGCAACTGGCAAATGCAGCCCGTGGTGATGCCTCCCTAAATTTAATATGCAATAGATAAGAGTTGTTTCAGGTGGCCAAGGCTCCCTTCTTCAAAAGAAGCAGGAAAATCCAAGCAGCAGCCCTGAACACTGCTTTTTTGTCTGCATTTAATCCCTTCATGAGGTCTGAGAAGAGAGAGGGAAGGCTTTGCTTGAGACTTGATTGCCTGGGGGAAAATAAAACCTCAATTCAGGGAGGTTTTGGGTGTCTGTGCCATTAATATTGAGAGCTGTTTATTGGAGGTGGGGATGGGAAGCATTCTAGCAAGCTCCTAAATGGAGAAACTCTCAGAATTTTCAGTGCTTAAAACTCCAGCCATGAATTCCCTGTACCAGCTCCTAGGCAGGATTTCTCCCAGATGATTTTAGAGGGATGTCTTTAGGCTGCTGTGGGAAAAAAACCCAGGACTTCTTCCTAATAAATCAATAAAAATTAATTAATCTGTGCTCAGAACCAATCAACAGAGTAGTTAAAACCTAAGCCCAACCTCCTCAGGAGGTGTGAAATTAAATCTTGGATTCTTTTGCTAAATTCCAATCCTGGAAGGGGCTTGAGCTTCCCCCCCAGGCAGGGACACCTTGGGAAAGGTACCACAGTTTTTGGGGAGGGGTAAAAGCCCCCCCTGGGTGCATTGTGTATTTTGTTAGTAGCAATATGAACACCTCTGAGTAGAGCTGTTGTAGGCAGTGAAATTCTCTCCTCAGATCTGCCACCTCAATAAACTACCTCACACTTACAACTCAGCTACTTCACCTTTGCCACTGGTCTGTACAGACATCACAACCCTTTCATCATCATCTGATTAAAACCTGGGCCAGCAGCCCTGGACAAGAGGGATTTTTGGGTAGCAAAGGGGTTGGAGTCTGAAATTATCCCTCCCCTGGGCCTTTTGGCCTTCCCACAGCAGTCATTTGGCAGCAGAGGATAAACTGCTACAAGAATGGAAATGGGGAGATAAAAAACAATCTTCAAAAAATGTGCAGCAGCTTAAGCAGGAGTAGAACGGGCCCCAAAATACTGGGAAAATGAGGAAAAAGTGGAAGAGTGACTGGAAGAGTGGAGGAGGGAGCAAAAGTGCAGAAAGGGGAAGGGTAAAGGGATTGTGCTGTCCTGGGAGCTGCTTTATCCCAAGTCCTCAGCCCCTGAAAAGGCTGCAGGGAGAGGTTATGCTGCTTCAGGAGCAGAGGTCCTCACCCTTACACCCAAAAACTGGGATATAAACCAGAAGGTAGAGAGCTCAGAAGGCTGTTAGCCATGGCTGAAAGGCTGGAGAAGTGACTACAGGAAAAATGAGAACTTAAAAGGAGAAGTTAATTAAGTTAAAACTTGAAAATGAGAAAATTAAGGCAGTTGCCACCCACTATCTTGGCTAAACAAATCTGCAAATGAGTGGATCCAGATTCCCAGGAAAGGGACATTTGGTGTGAGGAGGACAATGATAAATCTGGAGGGAACTCTGTGCCCCAGAATCTTTAACCCATAACCCTGAATTAAAACTGAAAGGGAGGAGAAGCATCCTGTGGTCCCCTGCTGAACTGGCAAAGTCACAGGGAAAATATTCTTGGCACCCAGAGGAATCTTGAGGCTGAATTTCTCTGGAGAGCTTCACTTTGGGGAGAGACTGAAGACTTTTGAGTCTTCAGAAGCCAGAGGTTATTTGGGGTGCTTCTCATCTCTTCACCAGGTGATCCCAGCTTTGTTGTGGATTGATCTGGGATTGATCCTTTAGAACCTGCTGAGACCCACAGGGGGGTTTGGACCTTGCTTCCTCAGTGCAAAAACAACATGCAAAGGAAAATGGGAGCCAGAGACCCCCAGGTCAGCCCAGAGTGAGCAGGCAAAGCTGACTCCTCCGTGGTCTCTTGGAAACCTTCTTGCTGGTGGGCAAGATGCCATAAAAAAGCTGCCCAAACCCTCTCCTCCCCCCAAAACTTTCTGTCTCCACAGGACCAGAACCATCCCTGTGTCATGGGGAGTGTTGGGCTGGTGTCTGGGCCATGGGTGCTGGGTGAGGTTGAAGGGTGCACTGGGGGAGAGCTCTGCAGAGGAGAAATGGCACCAGGGGCTTGGGGTGGAAATCAGAGAAACGAAGCTCTGAGCACCCCAGGTTCCTTTTCTTTGGCCCAGGAAGCAGAGTTTCACCCCACACCTCTGCTGGAGGAAGGGAATTTCCATAGCAAGTGGCATCTTTACTCTCTTGCCACTGCTGAAGTGGCCCTTGAGGCTGTTTCCTCCTGCTCCAGGAGGAATTGGACATTTCCCAAGTTTTTCACCTCTGCAAACCACAGCAAATCCCTCACTGCCAACCTCGAGCCCACGGAGAAGAGAATTAGGTCCTGGTTTTTTTCTCTCTTTGGTTAAGCAGTCACAAACTCTTGAAGCCTTCTGTGCACTTTGCAGGAAAGGGAGGAGTAAATGAGTTTGTTTCCAGCAAAACTTCTTGTCACCAGCTCTGTTTCCAGAAAAAAAACAACCTTAAAACACAGCTTAGAAACTTTAAAACAGCTTCTCCAAGCTGCTCTGCCTGGGTGAGCTCCCTTGGGCTGCTGGGGAGAACCCACTCCTGGTAATGCCCTGGCAGCTTCACTCTTGACTTGATTAAGGGCAGAATTAAAGCAAATCTTCAGCACTTTAAAGAATTTAATCCCACTCTGAGTTAAGGTTGCTGGAAGGGAGCTGTTGGCAGAGGCTGAGCAGCAGATGAGTTTTTTTTTTTTCCCTCATCCTTGTGAGAACAGGAGGAGAATTCTTGGGTGAGGAGCCAAGCTTGGGTGGGTTCCTGATTATTTTTCATTTTTTTTTTTTTTTTCTTCCAGGGGTTTTTGTGAGGCTTTTCCCTCAGCACAGCCCCTTGTTTCTGCTTCCTCTTTCTGTCCCTGATGCCACTAACGACTTAAGCTGCTGCAGGCTCACGGATCCAGGCTGCCTTTGCCTCAAGGACACTCCCAGGCAGCAGCAAAAGGAGGAGAGAATCCAATTAAAAGCCTGAATGTTTCTGGCAATCGGAGCAGCTGCCTGGCTGCGAGTGCCCTGCTCCTAATCCTGGCTTCAGCAGCTTTTATTTCAGTCGAGGTTTGTTAAGAAAACACCCAGGAAGTGGCAGCTCTGGCAGCCTCGGGTTCTTCGGGGTGTGAACTGCCCCCCAGCTGACCCCAGGCCTCAGAGGGGGATTAGTGAGGTCTAAATCACAACTCAGATTAACTGTAAACTGATTTAAAAGTTCTTAATTAATCCCCTTTTCCTGCAGCACTTGGCTTCACCGTGCTCCAAAAGGAATCCATTTCTTTGCTGCATGTTGGAAATGCCCCCTTGGCAAGCAAGATTTTTAAGAATTTTTAAGGCTGAAGGGAACAAGTTTCTCTCCGGGGCAGTTCTGTCAGAAAAAAAAAAAAAAAAAAAAGGAAAAAAAATAAAAAAAAAGAATGTCTTCAACTCCAAACCCATCCAAAGAGCCAGAAGCCATGTTGTCCTCCTGCTGCCACAACACTCAGGGCTGGGAAGTTCTGCTCCACCCCTCCCAGCAGCTTTGAGGAGTTTTCCTGCCCCAGCTCTGGATAAACCACAGCTCCCTGGATAAATCCCAGTTCCCCCCTCTCTGCTGGATGTTCCAAACTGGTGCCAGGGAGCTGGAGGCTGAGTCCAGGGCACTCAAGATGCTATGCAACACCCAATGGCTTCTTCCTGCAGGTTCTCAGCATCCCCTGGAGTCTCCCTCAGCTTTATCTCATCTGGAAATGAGCCAGGGAATCTTCTGAAGGGGAAGGGTTTTACCCAGGGCTTGGGGGTTTTTAATTTTATTTTATTTTTTTGTTTCCTTTGAGTCAGTAGCTGATGGGTCCTGCTGCCCAAGGCAGGATTGGACTTGGTTCCTTTGGGGTGTAAAATATCAATCATGTTTTTTATGATTTTTTTGTAAATCTTTACTCTTTTTACACCTTGTTTTTTGTAAGCTGAAGTTTTTCTTATTAAAAAAAAAAAGAAAAAAAAGGAATTAAAAAAAAAAAAAAATAATCCAGGGGGTTCTGTCATTATTCCACACACTTTAATAAACATCTCAGACAGGGAGAGGGGGAAAAGAAAACCCCACACCAGCAGCTTCACATCCTTGGGAAAATTATTCCCATTGTGCCAGGAAGAATTAATTGAACAGAAATTCTCCCTCCCACTTCAAAACTTTCCCCCTCCTTGCCCCAGCTTCCAGCAGAACAGAACATCCTGTGAGCTCCTCTCCTCTGCTGCTTCTTTCCTAGGGCAGTAATTAAGCAGAATTAGATGAGGTTTTCACCTGGAACCTGCAAGGGGTGGAGGAAAAGCTGGGGAGGGATTTATTTTTTTTTTACAAAAGGACAGAGGGGCAAAGGGGAAGGGTTTGGAGATGAAAAAGGAGATTTAAATGGGGAGGAAATTCTTTGGGGAGAGGGTGCTGAGCCCCTGGGTGCTCCCAGAAGCTGTGGCTGCCCCATCCCTGGCATCAGGGACCTGGGAGGGGAGTTTGGGAGAAGTTTTGGGAGAGGAGATTTTGGGAGAGGAATTTTGGGAGAAAAATTTTGGGAGAAAAATTTTGGGAGAAAAATTTTGGGAGAAAAATTTTGGGAGAAAAATTTTGGGAGAGGAGATTTGGGAGAAAAATTTTGGGAGAGATTTTGGGAGAGATTTTGGGAGAAGAGTTTTGGGAGAGATTTTGGGAGAAGAGTTTTGGGAGAAGAGTTTTGGGAGAAGAGTTTTGGGAGAAGAGTTTTGGGAGAAGAGTTTTGGGAGAGGAGATTTTGGGAGAGGAGTTTTGGGAGGGGAGAAAAATTTTGGGAGAGGAGATTTTGGGAGAGGAATTTTGGGAGAGGAGATTTTGGGAGAAGAGTTTTGGGACAGGAATTTTGGGACAGGAATCTTGGGAGAGAAGATTTGGGAGAGGAGATTTTGGGAGAGGAATTTGGGGAGACGAATTTTGGGAGAGAAATTTTGGGAGAGGAATTTTCGAGAGGAATTTTCAAGCCAAGCTCAGCAGCTCCCGCAGGCCCCGCACCCCCCGCCCCGCACCCACCGCCGCTACGGGACGGGCTGCGGGGCCATCAGGTCGATGTCCGTCAGGTTCCGGGCGACCCAAACTCCGGCGGCGAAGAGCCCCAAGTTCACCAGGAGGTTCCTGAAAGAGAAAAACCCCGGATCCCGCTCAGCTCCCGCCCGAACCCCGGTTCCGGTACCGCTCCCGGTCCCAGCCTCTCGGTCCCGACCTGCGGAAGTCGTTCCGGTCTGTGGCGAAGCGGAACGCGCTCCGCAGCCACCCGCGGAGTCCCTGCGGAGCGGCCGCCGAACCTCCCGGTCCCGGTCCCGGTCCCGGTCCCGGTCCCGCTGCCGCCATCCCGCCCGCTCGGGCCTCTCCTCGCCGCCGCCTGCTGATGACGTCACTGCCGGCGCGCCGCAGGGCGCCAGAGGCGGTGGAGGAGGCGGCGGGAAGGTCCGAGAGGGGAGCGGCCCCGGGAGGTGAAAACTGCGGGAAGGGGGAGAAGGGGGGTGAGTGACTGACTGACACCACTGCAGCCCCCAGACCCACCGCCCGCCCATGCGGAAACCTCCCCTTATCACACCTGACCCCCCCTTTGCACCCCCCAACCCTCCCTGTGCACTCCCCGAGCACCCTTTGCACCCCCTGACCCCCCCTTATCACCCCTCACCCCTCCTTTGCACCCCCTGACCCCCGCTTTGCACCCCCCAACCTTCCCTGTGCACTCCCCGAGCCCCCTTTGCGCCCCCCTTATCACCCCCGACCCCCCATTTTGCACCCCCCGACCCCCACCTTATCATCCCTGACCCCCCTTTGCACCCCTCAACCCTCCCTGTGCACTCCCCAAGCCCCCTTTGCACCCCCTAACCCCCCCTTATCAACCCTGACCCCTCCTTTGCACCCCCCGACCCCCCCCTTACCACCCTCCGACCCCCCCTTTGCATCCCCCCGACCCTCCCTGTGCACTCCCCGACCCCCCTTTGCACCCCCTGACCCCTCCCTTATCACCCCCCACCCCTTCCTTGGCACCCCCCGCCCCCCCTTTTGCACCCAACCTCCCCTCTGCACCTCCAAACTGCCCCTTTTGCACCCCCCAACTCCCCTTTGCACCCCCTCAGCCCCCCCTATTCCCCCCCCCGAACCCTCTTTACACCCCGTTACCCCCCCTTCTCTCCCCCAAACCCTCTCTGCACCCCCTGACCCCCTCTTTACACCCCCCCACCCTCCCCTTTGCACCCCCAGGGCTGGGGGGACCCATGGGCAGGACAGGGGGGGGGTGGCAGTGCCATTTTTGAAACCTCCCTCCTGTCTCCTCTGTCCCTTATTCCCAAATTCTGCTTTTCCCATGGATCTTTCACTTCCATGGATCTCTCTCCCTTCTCCCTGCCCTCCCTCCTCTCAAACTTCTGCAACATTTCGAGGGGAAACCAACCCAAAAAAACCCAAAAATTCCCAACCTGGGAGGTGCCCACTTCAGGAGCATCACCCAGCCCTTCACCCAAGCTCAGGGAGGGGCACCCAGCACCTCTCTCAGCACCCTGGAATTCATCTCACTGGCTTTGTGGCTGTCACCCTGCCCCTCCTGGGACACCAGGTGACAACCCTGGGGGGCACTGGGAGAGGGGGGGGCAGCTGGACCCCAGCTCTTGGGGCTGGAAACACAAAAAACAAACAAACAAAAAAAAAGGAGCTGGTGGGACTGGGAGCTGCTGGAGTTAGAGCAGCCAGAGCAGAGCTTCAGAACCTCAGAATCAGGAGATATTTGGGGTTGGAAGGGACTTCTCAAGGTCACCCAAACTGCAGACACAGCCTCACCTGGGTCAGGTTGTTCCTCCTCAAGCCTCACCTTGAAAATCTCCAGATATTCCCCAGAAAATCTCCAGGGCTGAGGCCTCAACCCCCTCCCTGGGCACCCTGGGCCATTGGAATCACAGAATCCTAGAACTGGCTGGGTTGGAAGGGACCTCAGAGCTCCTCAAGTCCAACCCTTGCTCCACTCCCCCCGTGGTTCCCAGCCCATGGCACTGAGTGCCACATCCAGGCTCTTTGGAAATATCTCCAGGGATGGGGAATCCACCCCTTCCCTGGGCAGCCCATTCCAATGCCTGAGCACCCTCTCTGCAAAGAATTCTTTCCTAATATCCAACCCAAACCTCCCCTGGCAGAGCTTCAGCTCTGCCAGGGGAGGTTTGGGTTGGATATTAGGAAAAAATTCTTTAGTCCATGCCCTCTTGTCCCACGGATATCTGCCCAACCCCCCCTGGCTCCAACCTCCTTTCAGGGAGTTGGAGAGAGTGATGAGGTCTCCCCTGAGCCTCCTCTTCTCCAGCCTCAACACCCCCAGCTCCCTCAGCCCTTCCTCACAGGACTTGTGCTGGATCCCTTCCCAGCCTCCTTGCTCTTCTCTGGACCTGCTCCAGCACCTCAATCTCCTTCCTGAGCTGAGGGGCCCAGAACTGGACACAGGACTCAAGCTGTGGCCTCCCCAGGGCTGAGCACAGGGGCAGAATCCCTTCCCTGGACCTGCTGGCCACGCTGTTCCTGAGCCAGCCCAGGATGCCATTGGCCTTCTTGGCCACCTGGGCACACTGCTGCCTCCTCTTCAGCTTCCTGGCAATCCAGACTCCCAGCTCCCTTTCTGCCACTCTGTGCCCAGCCTGGAGCTCCCCATGGGGTTGTTGTGTTGAACCTCATCCCTTTGGGGATTATTATTGGACTTGATGATCTCTGAGGTCCCTTCCAACCCAGCTAATTCTATGATTCTATGAATCTCCTTCCTGAGCTGAGGGGCCCAGAACTTTTTCCTCACACCCACCCTCAATCTCCTCTCCCTTCAACCTTTGTCCCCATCCTCTCACTCCAGACCCCTTGCCCAGTTTTCCTGGAGCCCCTTCAGGCACCTGGAGGAGCCCTGAGCCTCCTCTTCCCCAGGCTCAGCACCCCCAGCTCCCTCAGCCTCTCACTTGGGAGGTTTTGGGGTGCCCTCTGCAGCCCCCCCTGCTCTGGGAGGGCTTCTTGCCAGGTTCCTGTTCCAGGAGCAGTGGGTGCAGGGCTGGGGGTGCAGTCAGAGCTTCAGATGAAGATTTCAGCTCTCTCTCTGTTTTCCTCCCAGGATTTCTGGCAGAGTTTTCCTGTCCCTCCTCTTCCTATCCCACCTCCTGCTGCTCCTTGGGGACCCCCAGGTCACCCCCCCCAGGCTCTGATGTGCCCCTTGGCTTTTTTTTTTTTGTTTTGGTTTGGTTTGGGTTTTTTTGTTTGGTTTTTTTGGGGGTTTTTTTTTTGTTATTTTGTGGGTTTTTTTATTTTTGGGGGGGTTTTTTGGTTTTGGTTTTTGGTTTTTTTGGTTTTTTTTTTTTTTTTTTTTGGTGTTTTTTTTGTGGTTTTTTTGTTTTGGTTTGGTTTTGTTTTTTGTTTTTTTTTTCCAATCCCAAAGAGCTCCTGGATCCACCCAGCTGGCTAATTAATTAACTAATTAATAATTTGGCCACTACAATTAACCACCCAGCTGGCTGCAGGGGCCAGAAGCCTCCAGCTCCCCCCCAGTGGCACCTTTGAAGGATTTTTTCCTCCAGATTTGGGGCTTTCCCTTTTATCTCTTCCTTTGCTCTCCCTCCTCTCCCTTATCTCCTCTCACATTCCTGCAAAATTCCATGTTCCTGCAGGAGAGAATGTGCTGGGCCTTGGATAATCAGCTCCAAGCTCACACTGACCTCCAGATAAACCCTGGAATCTTGGATTTTCTTATCAAGAATCCTGCTGGGGTTTTATTTTATAATCATCTCTCTGTTTGTTTGGAGTGGCCAAGGATTTTCTGCAGCTGGCCTTTAAGAAAAAAAAAAAAGGAAAAAAAACCCAAAACCCACCTTTTTAGGCTGATAAAATGTCCAGAGAAGATATTTTAGGGAAGCTCTTTAAGCTGATGCAGATATTTTAGGGAACCCAGTGATGTCCTGGGCCCTGTTCTTGGTTCCTCAGGGGGGAGGTAACTAAAAAAAAAAAAAAATAATAATTTTTAAATCCCTCTGACTTGCTGAAATTTGGTATTTTGGAACCTGGGAGCCTCTTCCACCCAACTTCAGAGACCTCACCCGAGAGTGGACACACTGGGAGGGTTCCCAGTGGGGCAACTGGGAGGAAACTGGGATGGGGGGGATTTTCTGGATCCTCCCTGCAGCTGGGGCTCCCCAGGATGGTTCTGAAGTGGGAATTGGTGCTGGAGCTTCCTGAGTCCCAGCTGTTGGGTTTGGGGAGCATTTTAGTTCTCTCCTCCTTCCCTTTCAGTGGAAAAAACCCCAGAAAACCCAAATTAACACCTCTGGGGGGTTTCCTGTGTGCTTTGTGCTGACTCTGCCCCTCTGGCAAAGCAGCAGAGGTTGGGAATCAGCTCCTTATCAGAATTCCCAGCCCCTGTCAGGATGCAGATGGTCAGAAAAGTCAGGATAAGGATGGGTCTCATCCTGGAAACTGCAGCTGCACATCTGGAGGGTGCTGAGGAGTGGAAGTGGTGCAGAAGAAGTGGAAAAGAGGTTGAGAAGAGCTGCAAGAGACAGATTTTGCCACCCTGAGAATGTGCTGGTGCTGTGATGCAACTTAACTCCCCTTAGCATTATTATTTTTTATATTTTATTGCATTATATTTATTTTATTATTATTTATTTATGTTATTTAGTATATTTATTTTATTACTATTTTACTATTTTATTATAATTTATTTTATTTATTATATTTATTTTATTATTTTACTATTTTATTATAATTTATTTATTTTATTTATTATACTTATTTTATTATTATTTTACTATTTTATTATAATTTATTTATTTATTATATTTATTTTATTATTATTTTACTATTTTATTATAATTTATTTTATTTATTGTATTTATTTTATTATCATTTTACTATTTTATTATAATTTATTTATTTTATTTATATTTATTTTATCATTTTACTATTTTATTATAATTTATTTATTTTATTTATATTTATTTTATTATTTTACTATTTTATTATAATTTATTTATTATATTTATTTTATTATTTTACTATTTTATTATA
This sequence comes from Heliangelus exortis, assembly GCF_036169615.1. NCBI lineage: Eukaryota > Metazoa > Chordata > Aves > Apodiformes > Trochilidae > Heliangelus > Heliangelus exortis. Next base: position 3,281,181 of record NC_092446.1, read on the forward strand.
ATTTATTTTATTTATTGTATTTATTTTATTATTATTTTACTACTTTATTATATATTTAATATATTTTATTATTTATATATTCTAAAATATATATTTATTTCATTATATATTTTATTTTACTAGCTCTTTTACTATTAAATTTATTAAATATTAAAATATTAAATAAAATTAAAATATTAAATGAAATTAAATAACAAATATTAAATATTATTAAAATCACTGTTATTAAATTTATTATTGTTAAATTTATTATCATATTTTATATTTAATTATGCATATTTTATTATTTAAATTTTCTTTTTACCCCCATCTCCCCCATTTCCTTGCTTTCTGACTTGCCCTTTTCCCTTTTCCTAAGCTGCTTCTCCTTTTTTTTTTTTTTTTTTCTGGCTGCTCTGAAAAAAAGTGGGGATCCCTCCCTCCCCTCCTTTCTTTCAAACCTTTTCTTTCTCTGGTTCTCACCCAGGAGCCCTCAGGAGTCCTGATCCCTCCAGGAATGCAGGAGAACAGGGAGGAGGAGAGGCTGTAGGTGCCTGGAGGAGATGTGCTGGAGCTGCAGAAACCACCCTGGAGAGCAGAGCCCCAGCACCCTGCAGCCTCCCCAGCACCAGGAAAAGTGAGTGTGGTGTGCTGTGGTGTGCTGTGTGGTGTGTGGTGTGTGCTGTGGTGTGCTGTGGTGTGTGGTGTGCTGTGGTGTGTGGTGTGCTGTGGTGTGTGGTGTGCTGTGGTGTGTGGTGTGATGTGGTGTGTGGTGTGTGTGATGTGCTGTGGTGTGATGTGATGTGTGGTGTGGTGTGTGGTGTGATGTGGTGTGGTGTGATGTGGTGTGGTGTGCGGTGTGGAGTGGTGTGGTGTGTGGTGTGTGGTGTGTGGTGTGCTGTGGTGTGGTGTGTGGTGTGTGGTGTGGTGTGGTGTGTGGTGTGGTGTGTGGTGTGCTGTGCTGTGGTGTGTGGTGTGGTGTGTGGTGTGGTGTGTGGTGTGTGGTGTGTGGTGTGTGGTGTGTGGTGTGTGGTGTGTGGTGTGTGGTGTGTGGTGTGCTGTGGTGTGGTGTGTGGTGTGTGGTGTGGTGTGGTGTGGTGTGGTGTGGTGTGTGATGTGGTGTGATGTGGTGTGATGTGGTGTGTGGTGTGCTGTGGTGTGCTGTGGTGTGCTGTGGTGTGATGTGGTGTGCTGTGGTGTGATGTGGTGTGTGGTGTGCTGTGGTGTGGTGTGGTGTGGTGTGGTGTGTGGTGTGGTGTGGTGGCCCTGAGCCCTGAGCCCTGTCCTGACAGGGCCACCAAGCTCTCCAGACCCCTCCTCTTCCCCCTTGCACGGGTGCTCTGAGCTCTGGGGGTGCAAGATCCCCCTAATGTGGGTGCTCTGAGCTCTGGGGGTGCAAGATCCCCCTTTAACGTGGGTGCTTTTGATATCAAATCTGCCCCAAAAGGCAAAACAGAAGCTGCTCAGGGACTGAGTTTCAAGTCCACAAGCAGGAGGTGTTTATTAGCAACGCGTTGGGGAACTCTCCAGGTCACATCCCCCGGTTAACAATTAGTGCAGCTCTTTTGTACAAGTCTCAGTGTAGGTCACATCACCTTTACGTGCATGTTCACACATAGGGGGAGTCCTCCATTTTGGGGAGTCGTCTGGTGGGAGTTCTGGTGCCTTCATCAGGGTGGGGGGGGTCGTCTTGTTAGGCTTCCTCGGGTTAAACTTTTGAACTTTTCTTAAACTTCTCCTAATTTGGGTAGTTCCCTGGTATACCTGGCAGGGTCTTAGTGACCTTGGCTCATCCTAAAACTTCTGAGGCTACTGATGCCAAATTTTATGTTATTTTATGGTTTTAGTGTTCTTTTCTGTCAACCTGTCCTGTTCTCTCAGACAATTTATTACCTCCGTATTTTCCTAATGCTGAGCTTTCTTATAGTGCCTTGCATTTTATGTTTTAACTCCTTATTTCTCAAAGACTGCTTCCTTTTGGGTGGCTTCACCTGTCCTGGGGGGTTTCTTGGTCCCACGACTCCCTCTGGACTGGGAAACTGCTTTGCAGTGCCACAAGGGACTGAGCTGCCAGGTAAAAGCTCAGCCTGGGGACAAAAGTGGCCTTTTTTTTCCTTTTGGGAGGGTGCCCCGTGCTAAAAGGATCAGCCAGGTCCTAGTGTCCCCTCCTGGGATGGGAAGCAGGTCCCAGTGTCCCCCAGCTCCCCCATCTCCTCACTGGGGGTGTCTCTGGAGGTGACCCAGAGCTGGGTGGCACCTGGCTGGGAGCTGTCCCCGAGCTGGCAGTGATGTCCTGGGGGGTGGGACCTGCTCACCCTCCCCCTCTTCCCTTCCCAGCTGGGTGCTGACCTCCTCCTCCTTTTTGGGACCTCCTCCTTTTTGGGACCTCCTCCTTTTTGGGACCTCCTCCTCCTTTCTGGGACCAGCTCCAGGACAAGCTCTTGGTTCACCAATGTTCTCCCCGTGGGGCAGCAGGAGGGGTTTCCCCAGGGAGGTAGGTGCCTTCCCAACCCTCCTGCTGCCCCACAGCTGGGTGCAGAGGAGCTTGGTGGGGTGAGTAAGGGTGGGTGCTCCCTGCTCCATCACCCGAGGTGTGGAGGAGCCAGGAGAGCATTGCTGGGGCACAGGGAGAAACTGGGAATCTTTTGGGACCTCAGCTGGGATGGATGGGGTCCTGGCTCAGCATCCAGCTGGGGGAAGGGGCTCATCCTGTTTTTCTGTCCCTGTCCCCTCTCCACAGCCTGGTCCATGGCAAGCTCGACCCCCGTTGCTCCACGCTCCAGAACCCCCCTGGCAGCACCAGCAGAGGAGAGGGAGGGGTGGATGGTGCCTGGTAAGGGGGCAGGGGCTGGGATTGGGGCCAGCAGGGAGGGGAGATGGTGCTGTCAGGGCTCACAACACCTCTGGGGTGGGGAAACCTCCAGGAGCTGCTGGATGGCAGCAGAACCACAACACCCCAGGGAGCTGCTGGCCCTGCTGGGGGGGATTTGCTGTTGCAGCCCAGTCCCTGGGAACCCAGACCCTTCCCTGGCCCTGAAAACTTCTATGGGGAGGAAGAGGAGGAGGAGGAGATGAGATGGGCACCCCATGACTGTCCCCCACCTTGGGATGACCAAGAAGACATCCAAGGACCTGAGGACTGGCACATGGTGAGTGGGGGAGGTGGGTGGGTGGGGGGGTGTGGGGTTGGCAACCTTGTGGCTACCTGCAGGGGGCCATCAGCCTCACCAAGAGCAACTTGGCATTGCAGTCTGGTCCCTCAGAACCCAGAACCTCAGAACCAGACCCCTCCTTGGCTCTGATTTATTCTGTGGGGATGAGGAGGAGGAGACACAGGCACCCCACAACTGTCCCCCACCTTGGGATGATAGGGAAAACATCCAAGGACCTGAGGGCTGCTTTGGAGAGGGCTGGCACCCTGTGAAGGGGGGTGGTGGGCCAGGGGGGCTGGCAGAGACCACCAAGGGCAAGGAGTGGGTGAAGTGTAGCAGCCCTGGTGACAAGGACAGCAGAGAGGGACAGGTTTCTGCTCTGCAGTGGCAGCATCCCCCTAGAATCACAGAATCCTAGAACTGGCTGGGTTGGAAGGGACCTCAGAGCTCATCAAGTCCAACCCTTGCTCCACTCCCCCCGTGGTTCCCAGCCCATGGCACTGAGTGCCACATCCAGGCTCTTTTGAAATATCTCCAGGGATGGAGAATCCACCCCTTCCCTGGGCAGCCCATTCCAATGGCTGAGCACCCTCTCCAGAAAGAAATTCTTTCTAATGTCCAACCTAAACCTCCCCTGGCACAACTTGAGACCTCTTGTGCCCTCTTGTCTTGCTGAGAGTTGCCTGGGAAAAGAGCCCAACCCCCCCCTGGCTCCAACCTCCTTTCAGGGAGTTGGAGAGAGTGATGAGGTCTCCCCTGAGCCTCCTCTTCTCCAGCCTCAACACCCCCAGCTCCCTCAGCCCTTCCTCACAGGACTTGTGCTGGATCCCTTCCCAGCCTCCTTGCTCTTCTCTGGACCTGCTCCAGCACCTCAATCTCCTTCCTGAGCTGAGGGGCCCAGAACTGGACACAGTTCAGTGTCTGGACACCCTGTCTTGCTCTGTGTCTCAACCCCCCCCTTCCTTCCCTGCAGAAACCAATGCTGCCCCACCCTGACTGGGTGGACTGGTGTGAATTCCCCAGGGAGGAGGAGCACCCTCTCCCCCCCCCTCCCAACCTCCCCAGGTGGGTGCCTGTGCTGAGTGGGGGGCACAGGGTGGGTGTTGGGGGGTCAGGTCAGCTCTGGGGTGCTGAGCTCTGCTCCCCAAGGGGTGCTGCAGGCTTGGAGGTGGCTCTGCTCAGGGGGAGGAGGGAATTAGGGTGGGGAGGTTTGCACTAGGGCCCCCTCCCAGCCTAAATCCCCCCCCTCCTGGGGGCTTTTGTCCCTGCAGGGACAGAGGTGGCTTCCAGAAGGGCCCATCCTGGCGCTACCACGGCCCGAGGGGCAGACGCTGGCAGCGCCTCCGCAGCGGCCCCCGGAACGTAATCCTGGTGCCACGGATTCCCTGGCCCTCCAGAGGTTTGTGCCTGACCCTGTACCAGCTGCCTGGGACTTCCAGGGGGCCCAGCAGAACCCTCCTGAAGCAGAACAAGGAGTCATTCCCAGTCATTCCCAGTCGTTCCCAGCGTGTTTCTCCCTTGGCAGGGAATCGGCCGCCCTCCAAGCCCCCTCCTCCCTCCTCTGGGCCCAGCCAGGCAAGGATTAAAGAAGATCCAGAGCACCCTGCTCCTCCCCACCATGCTCCCAAAAATGGTGCACAGAGAAGGAAGACGACAGCTCAGGTTGTGGCTTTTTGTCCCCAGCAGTGACCCGAGTGTGCAGGGGCTGAGCCCCACCTGGTTCCCCCGTGCTCCTAACCAGTGTGGTTTCTCCCAGGACTCGGTGAGGAAGAAGGTCCCAGAGCCCCCCAGAGCAGCTGACACCCCTCAGAAGAGCCCAAACTCTGATTCCAAGGCTGCAACAGAGGCTGCAGAGCCAGAGCAGGGAGCAGGAGCAACACTGGTAGGAGAGCATCCTGCTGCAGGGGTGCTGCATCCCTGGAGGTGCCCATCCTGGGGGTCTCTTGGGCCAGTGTAGCCCCTCCATTCTCTCTCACTCAGCTTTTTCACTCTTCTCTTTTTACCCAGCCTTTTCATTGTCTCTTAGCAAGGCACGGATGGTTTCCTGACTCTTCTCTGGGGCTTCAGAGCCTCCTGGTTTTCTTTTGGGTTTTAGCACCCCGTCTGTCCCATCCTTCAGCTCTTCTCTCACGCCATGGCATGTCCCCAGGTCAAGCCAGGAGCTGGGAAGGAACCTGAGGACACCCAGAGTCCCTCTGCTTCAGAGCCAGCACCCCCAGAGGAGAGCTCTGCCAGGCTGGGGGAGCACCCTGAGGTCTGAGCTGATGAATCTCCTAAAGGCCAGGCCCTGGGGGGTGGGGGGATCATGCAGCCCCCTTTACAAACCTCTTGGGTTTTTTTCCCCTCTCCTGGGCTGCATTGCTGAGCCTCACTGTGGGTTCTGCCATCCCTCTGCAGGTAGAGCCATGCAGCCAAAGTGTCCCCAAGGCTGGGGCAGGTGCTGAGTCCCATCCAGATGTTCCAACAACCACTCCAGAGCCTGCTGAGGGGGGCTGTGTGGTGTCCAGAGGGGTGGCTGTGGAGCTGTGTCTGCCTTCCCAGGGACAGCAGCAGCTGCAGAGTGGAGCTGGAGATGCTGAGGCAGAAGCTGCCCAGCACCAGGTGGGTCCCAGTGCTTGTTGGGCAGCTCCAGGGCTGAGAACCCAGAACCCAGCAGGGGGGTGCTGGGAGCACTGACACCTCCCCAGTTCCAGCCTTCCACCCCAGCCACTTTCTCTCCCACAGCTTCTGGGTGATCTTCAGCTGTCCAAAAAGTCTCAGGTCCCACCAGAAGCTGCTGCAGAGCCCAAGGTGGAGCCCAGCCAGGCTGGTTCTGATGTCTGCACTGCACCAGAGACCTCACTGGGGACCCAGCACCCTCCAGGAGCTGGGGAAAAGGAGCTGGTATGGGGTCAGGGCACCCACCCTTGAGGGGTCCTGCAGGGGGGAGGGCACTGCTGCAGCCCAGGAGCAGCAAAAGGGGATCCCTGGGGCCTCCCAGTTTGCAGGGTTAAGGCTGGGCTTGAAGCTTTTGCTTTGTCCAGAGGCAGAACCCGTGTCAGCCCCAGTGGCAGCCCCAGTGCCACGCTGGTGAACTGGAGAGAGCTGGGAGAAGGGCCAAAAAACTAAACTGGAGGCTTGAGAGCCTACTGGGGCGTGAACAACCTCAGGATCTGAGCTTGGAGGAAGCCAACAGGAGCATTGCAGAGGGGCTTAACTACTGCCTGACCTCCTTAGCAGGGCTTTTGGCAGCTGTGGGGCTGGGGAGCGGTCCAGGGGCAGCTCTAAAGGTTCCAAACCAGCACCCCCACCCATTCCTCTGGCAGTTGGTACTGTCAGCCTCAGTTTGGCTCTATCCTTGCCCAATTCCTTCTCTTTTTCCATGTGCCTGACCCTTTTTTTTTTGTCTTCTCCTCTGCCCAGGCTGTGGGGGGCAGGCCCTGGCTCTGCTCCACACTCCCCACCTCCCTCCCTGCTGGCACCGACCTCCGTTCAGCTGCCATCCTTGCCAGGAAGGAGGAGATTGAGCTGGTGAGTCCTGGCAACCTCTGGATGAGGCACAGGGGGGGGTCTGGAAGAGGCTGCAGGGTTGGGTGGCTCTCCTGAGAACCCTCTGAACCGTGAGGGGGAGAAATGATGCTGGGTGGCAGGGGTTAAATGTGGCATTTTGGGGAGAAAAGCCCTCCTGGTGCTTGCAGGGGAAGGTGCTTGTGGGTGGGAAGGGCTCTAGAGGGGCTGTTGAGGTGGGGAGGGTTCATGGAACAACCTCAGGGGGAAAACCAGCCCAGAGGGTGCTGCTGAGAGCAGACAGGGAGGTTTTGGGGTGGGGGGGATGCCCCGTGCTGACCCTGTGCCATCCCTTGCAGTCGTACCAGCAGTTCAGCCTGACCATAGCTGTGGTGGCTACCATGCTGCTGGCCAAGGAGCCCTCCATGGAGGGGGCCCTGGGCCTGGCCCTGAGGGCCAACCTGCGCCAGGGCAGGATCCATCACCTCCAGGAGCTGGAGGATTTCATCAACAGCTACGACTCAGCCACCCTCAGCCCCTGAGGAGGGGGATACAGCACAAGGGGACACCCCCTCCTTCTACCTATCCAGGCTTGGGGGCCTGTGCTGGTTCCTTGGGGTGCTGGGGGAGGTGCTGAGCCCCCCAGGTAGGGAGGTGTTGGCATGGTCCTCCCAGCTCTCTTGGAGGTAGAAGCAGGGGAGTGCTGAGCTGGAGCCCTGCTGAGAGCTTTGGGTGCAGCTGGGTTTCCTGGAGGGTGGTAGGAGGGAGGAGGGGTGGCTCTGGGGACCTCTCCCTGCCCTGGCTCCTCCTCCCATTCCTGCTTCACAGGGCTGGACCCCGAATCCCCTGGGCTTGTTCTTGGTTGTAAATGTAAAAATAAAGCCAGGTTTTGCAAGCCCTGCTCTCCCTTTGGCCTGCAGAGAGAGGAGGGGAGGGTTCCCCGGTGGACCCCCTCCTGAACCCCCCCATGGGGCACCCCCAGGGCACCTCCTTCAGTGCTGCACTGCTGCTGGGGGGCTGGGGGAGCAATGGGGCAGAGGTGGGGGCTCTGTTCAGGTCTCAGCTGAGCTTTATTGGAGCATCATCTGTGGCAGCAGCAGAGCTGCTCCCCCTTTCCCCTTCCCACCCCTCCCCAGGGTGGCAGAGGGGGCACAGGGTGCTGCCAGGGCTGCTGTGATGCTGGCAGTGATGCTTTTTCTCCAAGGAAGTGTCCCCACCCAGGGAAGGCTCTGTCCCTGGTGGGCAGCACCCCTCCTGTCCCCGTGGGTCCCCTGCAGTGGGGTGATGCAGGCAGCTGCCCTTTTCTCCAGCCCTCACTGCCCTCCCCTGTGTGTGGCTGCTTTCTAGGGCTTCCTGGGGCTGCCACCTTGTTGGAGATGGGAGGCAGAGCCCCTGCCCTGGTGCTCTCTGCTCCTTACCTGCTTTACCTGTTCCTAATTGTGGGAGAGCCCGGCAGGAATTGCAGGCTCTGCTTTGCCAGGGGGTGGTGGGGGGGGAAAGGATCTCCCCCCCCAGCCTTGGGCTGCATCCAAAAGGTTCTTGGGAACGTGCTGGGATGGTGGTTGGGGTTGTCAGGAGGGCAGTGCTGGTTTGAGGACCCCCTCTGTCCCCTCTGCTAGGACACACTGCAGTGCTTGCTGCTGCCCCTCAGCTTCGTCGTCCTCCCCCCGGCCCTCCCCAGGGGTTCCCTGTCCAGGGAATTCATCCCGGGCTTGGGAATGGGCTTCCCAAAGAAGAAACCCTCTTCCTCTGAGTCCGAAGATGAAGAGCAGGTGGGACACCAGGAATCTTCCTCCTCCTCCTCCAGGATGTCCTGGGGATCCATGTCCTCTGGCCGTGGGCTGGGTCGGGGAGGGGTTGGACCCCCTCTGAACTGGGGGTTTGCATGGCCTGGGGGTTTTCGGGGGTCAGGACCCCCCGAAATGGGGTGGCCCAAGGCTCCAGGCTCACTGGGCCCCTCTGTGCTGGGCTGGGGGGTGGAGGGCTGGCCAGCTGGTGGTGGTCCCAGCATCCCTGGGTGTGCAGCATCCCTGCTCTGCTCCTCGGGGGCTGCTCCGTGGTCCTCCAGCCTCCTGAAAGCGGGGTGCAGGGGTGCCTGGTCCTGAAACGCCTCTGAAAGAAGGAAAATAAGGATGGAGGGGGAAGGGGGAGGCTGAGCCTGTCCTGCCACAGCCTCTCCTGCAGCCACGGCTGCCTCGGGGTGCAAGGGGGGGGGTTGTGCCAACCACCCCCATACTGCAGGAGCTGGGGGGTCGGGGGCTCCTCCCCGCTGCTCCAGCCCTGGGTTGGGCTGAATTCCTGCACCCTACCCCGTGAAGTCCCCAGGGGCTGAGCGGAGCTTGGGTTTTGCTCCCGTTCCCCTCCCTACCCCGCACCAAAAGGAAAATTTCCCCACCTGCCCCATCCACCCGCTGCCCGCAGCTCCCGACCCCACTCCCCGCGGGACCCGGCGCGGTCCTGCCCGTGGGGCCAGCCCGGGAGAGGGGCGTGGAGTCAGGGGACGGAGCGGAGGCGAAAGCTGAGTCGGAGGAAGAGGAGGAGGAGGAGGAGGAGGCTGCGTCCCGTCCCAGGCTGCAGATCTCGGAGCAGAAGAGGCGCCCGCGGCGGGAGGTGAGCGGCTGCCCCCCCAGGGGCTTTCGGCAGAGGCTGCAGCAGAAGCAGGAGGCTCGGGCATGCCAGTGAAGCCCTTGGTGGGTGGCCTCCTCGCTGTCAGCACCTGAAGGGCAACCGTGGGTGAAAAGGGAGGTTGCTGCTGCTCCTCATCCCGCTGCCAAAATCCCGTCCTCCGCACCGAGCCGCGGGGCGCTGGCTCCGCAACCCCAACCCACGTCCAGCTTTGCCCGGGCAGGGAAACCTCCAGGGTTGGGAAGGTGAGGACATAGGGGAGTAAAAGGGGTGGGGGTGAGGAGGGCTGTACCGATGGGGTCCCCGCAAGCCTGGCAGGGCTCAGCGAAAAGGCTCTCGAAGCAGCCGCAGCAGCAGGGGCGGCCGCTCCGCATCACGTAGCGCTGCCCGCCCAGGGGAACCTCGCACTCCAGGCAGCAGAAGTGCTCCAAGTGCCAGCGCCGGCCCTCTGCCTCGATGCATTCCTCCATGAAGATCAACTGGAGAGGGAAACAACCCGTCCTCTAAGCACCCACAAGGACCTTTGCTCAAATCCCCCCAAAAAAACCCTTCCTCAAACCCCCCAGATCAAGCCATCCTCCAAGCACCCAGAAGAAACTTTGCTCAAATCCCCCAAAAAAACCCCTTCCTCAAACCCCCGGAGGAACCCATCCTCACAGCCCTGGAAGAACCCATCCTCAACCCCCCAGATGAACCCATCCTCAAAGAGAACCCATCCCAGGAGAACCTTTTCTCTATCCCCCAAAAAGAACCCTTCCTCAACCCCCCAGATCAATCCAACCTCTAAGCATCCAGAAGAACTTTTGCTCAAATCCCTGAAAGAACCCTTCCTCAAACCCCCAGAGGAACCCATGCTCAACCCCCCAGATCAAGCCATCCTCCAAGCACCCAGAAGAACCTCTTCTTAACCCCCTCAAAGAACTCATTCTCAACCCCACCTCTCCCCCCTGAGAAGAACCCATCCTCAAATCCCCAGAAGAACCCATTTTCAACCCCTCAGATCAAGCCATCCTCTAAGCACCCAGAAGAACCTTTGCTCAAATCCCCCAAAAGAACTCAGTCTCGACCCCCCCATCCCCAAATCCCCAGAAGAACCCATTTTCAACCCCTCAGATCAACCCATCTCCAAAGAACCCAGAGGAACCTTTTCTCAACCCCTCCAAAAGAACCCTTCCTCAACCCCCCAGATCAACCCATCCTCTAAGGACCCAGAACCTTTTCTCAACCCCCTCAAAAGAACCCATCTCGACCCCCCCATCCTCAAATCCCCAGAAGAACCCTTTTTCAACCCCTCAGCTCAACCCATCCTCTAAGCACCCAGAACAACCCAGCCTCTCTCTCAGCACCCAGAAGGATCCATCCACTAAGGACCCATCTAGAAAACCATTAACCCAGGGGATGCTTTGCTGTGCCAAGAAGGGAGAGGGGACTTTCTCTGCCAAGGGGCTCTCCAGAAGGCTGAGGAAGGAATCTTTCCTCCATCTGGCTGCCTTTCCTTTCAACAAAATCCAACAGGAGGTAAATCCTCTGCCTTGCCCAGTGCCCACCTGGTCACAGGAGGCACAGCGGGGTCGGAAGAGCTCAGCATGGTGCCGGCCACAGTAGATCCTCCCATCCTGCTGGAAGTAGATGAGATCCACCAAGGGCTGGTGGCAGAAGTGGCAGGAGAAGCAGGATGGGTGCCAGAAATGGTTCCCCAGCCGGGATGCTGAAATCCCCGGGTCCCCTTTGTTCAGCTTCCTGCCGCACTGCAAGGCAGAGGGGACACGGGGGTTGGGGTCGGGCTGGATTTTTGGGGAAGGGATTTGGGGAGTGGGCTGTGGGGGTGGGTCGGGGAGCTCACTTTCTTGCAGGGACAGCCGTGACAGGGACCTGGCACAGGACACGCCAGCCCCTGCCCCAGGGCCTCCCGTCTCCTCCGGGCACTGAAGGCTCGGAGCTGCCTCCTCTCCTCCTCGGCCAGGTCCGGGCAGTATCGCTCCTGCAGGGGACACGGAGGTGAGGGGGTGCCCGGGGGGGTGGGTGCACGAAGCTCAGGGTGGGCAGCACCCAAAAAAAAGTGTAAAGGTGCCTTACATCGCAGTCCTGAGGAGGCAGCTGCTGCAGGAGGGCTCTGGTGCGGAGCCGGGTCCTGTCGGGGGCCGGGATGGGCGAGCGGGTGCTGAAAGACGCCGGGACCTTGGGATGTCACAGGGAGGGGGTGGGGAGAGAGAAACACCGGGAATTTTTTGAGGGGGAGTTTAACTGACGTTGCTAAAACGTGTTTCATCCCGGGGGGCTTGGCTGGGGGGTAGCACCCATGGGTAACATCATCCCCAAGGCTGGAGGAGCAAAGGGAGCCCCGGGAAAGCCGGGGTGCTGCTCACCTCGGGGGGTGGGGGGTCCGCGGGGGGCTCCAGGTACTCTTCCAGGGCACAGCCGGAGTCGCTGTCGGAGGAGGGGGGGGGGAGGCCGGTGGTGGGGCAGCAAGGGGGGGGCTCATCTCTCCGGGGCCATGTGGGGCTCTGCAGGGACATGAGCTGGGGAGAGAGAGAGGGAGACCCTCAGTGGGTCCTCCAGCCCCAGGCCACCTCTCATCCTGCCTGTCTGGAGGGGACTCAGCAGGATGAGCAGCTCCTCATCCCAGGAAAGGTCCAGCTGGGATGGTGCTCAGCACCACCGTGACCTCAAAACCCTTGGCTGAACCACCACAGGAATCCAGGGGCTTTTGGGGTTGCAGCAGGGTTAGGAGCAAACCCACACTGCTGGGCTTTGTCTACCAAACCAGGAGGAGCTGAGGGGATGGGGATGGTTGAAGCTGAGCAGAGAAGACCCTGGGTGTCTCTGCTCAAACTGGAACAAGTTTTGGGCATGGGATCAGCTGTCTTCTCACCCTCAGTGGGAGATTTCCCCCTCTTCTGGCACAGCTAATCCCTGCTCTAGGGGCCTGTCCCTGAGCAGGGCAGTGGGAGGAGATCAAGGTCCAGCTTGATTCAGTGGAAAATAATTTATTCCCTTCAGGCTGCCATTGTTCAGCCCTGAGTGGCTGTTCCTGCCTGGGCAGCCAGCTCACCCAGCTACCACCACCTCTCCTGGCTAATGGTTATGGGATGGAAACCCATCCCATCCCCTCCTCCCCGTGCAGGGCTTTTCACTGCTCGCTTCCTTCCTGCCTTTTCCAAAACAAAGCAGAGAGGGTGATCTGGTGGCTCCTGGGGCTCCCTGGACGCTGGCCCAGAGCCCAACTCCCTCTGTCCCTGCTTCCTGGCTCAGCTTGGGGATTGGGGGTGGGATGCAGGTGGGATGGAGCTGAGCCACTGCTCTGGGGAGCTAAGACAGCCCCAGCACTCCTCTGGTTGTATCCCAGCACCCACCCTGGAGTGATCAGCTCCTCTGGAAGGTGTTTTCTACAGCAAGGGGCTCGGCAGGGGCTCAAGTGGAGGGGTTGAGGGGTGGGAGCACCCAGCCCAGGCACCCAGGTCCTCCTGCATGGCTGGCACCATGAGAACCAGTTCATTTCTCTGTACTGGGGTGGTTTTTCTGTTTGTCCCCCACACCCTGCCCATGCACATCTCCACTGCTCCCCTTGGACACCCCTGGCTCAGCCCCTGCCTCTGCTCCTTGTGCTGCCTCTTTCTAGGCAGCATCTTGGGGTACTGGGATGTTGCACCTCTGGAACTGGGAGCAGGTGGGATCAGCCCAGGAAATCTCAGGTTTCCCTTCCAGGCACCTGGGTCCATGATTAACGCTGCAGATTGGTGATCAGGGGGATAAAACAAAAGGGCTGCTTGCTCCTTTTTGGGGTCTGGCAGCCCTGGGGTTTGCCCAGGGAGACTTTTAGGGCTGGGGGCATCAGGCTTTGAAAGCTGAGCTCAGAGTTGGGACCAGCCCAGGGATGGAATAACCTGACCCTGTTCTCTCCATCTCTTTAGGCAAGAGTTCTGGCCTTGCTGAAGGATTTTCTACCTCTGCTGGGTAGAACCAGCCCTGGCCCTGCAGGAGGATGATGTGTGTGACCCTGGAGATGCTGACTGGGGACCCCAGTGGGCTCAGCAACTGGTCCCAGTTCAGCTCTGCTGCTGCTTCATCTGGGTAACACTTGTCTCTGCTTTTCCTTCTCCACAGGAGCTGAGGGGGGGGTGTGTGTGCAGTCCTGGGCTGTGCTGGCTTTTTATTAAGCCTCCAAACTGCATTTGTTTAATCTGGTGGGGGCTTTGGGGTAATCAGACCCCTCTGTGGACTCAGCACCGAGGTGTCCCCAGCTCCCTGGCAGGAGGGGTGACCTGGGCACCTCATCCCAGGGACACCCCGTGGGGTGATGCTGGAGGAGGGCAGGGCTGCTGGGGTGCTGGGATCCCACGGGGCTGTGCTGGAGAGCCCAGCCCAGCCGGGTTTGATGTGATTACCCCGGCTGGCAGCCGTCTGGGCTGCAGACAAGTCCCTGTAATTAGCCCCAGACGGTGACAGCAGGACACGCCTCCCATGCTAAGGAGCCAGGCAGCCCCAACAGGTCCTGCTCCTCTCCTCCCCGTCCCTGTCCCCCTCTTCCTCGCCCTCCCTCGCTGCCCTCAGGCACTCCGAGCTGCTGCCCTCTAAAAGGGATACAGGGATGCTCCGAGCTTGCCCCTGCCCTCAAAAATTAGGACAGGAGAGCCTGGAAGGGGCTGTGGGAGCAAAGCTCTGCCAGCTCAGCCCTGAGAGGGGGGACAAGTGAGGGACCAGGCTGAGTGTCACTGCCTGGCTTTGCTCTAAAGCTCCTTGAGGGGGGCTGCTCAGCTCCCTGGTGCTCTCCAGAGGATGGGTGAGGTCCCACCATGCTCCCCAGCCCACCCCACAGCCTTTTGGGCTGCAAAGGACCCTCCAGGCTCCATCCAGCCCTGATGCCGGCCCAGTGACCCCCTAGAAACACCCTCCCCCCCCTTCCTGCTTGTTTCCCACAGGAGCAAAGCAGTAGCAGCTCCCTGGGCATAAGAATCTAAGAATTCCTGGGAATATTCATCTTATTTGGCGACTTGGGAGCAGCCCAAATCTCCAGCTGACTGCAGGAGCCGTGTGGGCTCCTGCCAAGGTCACACATTAACCCCCTGCTCCCAGCACAGCCAGGAGCTGAGCTGCAACCCTGCCACAGCTTTGGCTTTTCCAAAATCCCTTCTCCACCTCAGAAGAGCCACGCTCCCCCCCCTACCCACCCCCCCAGTCCCTCCAGCCTGTTTTTCAGAAGCACGAAACTCTCTTCCCCAGCTCCACAACCCTGAGGAAAGGCAACAACTCCCCATCACCAAAAAAAAAAAAAAAACCAAAAAACAAACCAACAAAAAACCGCCCCAGATCCCCTTCCAAGCACCTTGAAAGCGTGTTCAGAGGCAGAGAGCTCTGTACCCACCACCACCCACGGGATAACCTGGCTTTGCTTGAGCTCCTCTCAACACAGCTGCGAGGAAGGGACGTGGAAATAAAGCTGCAGAGCAATACAGATGCATCATCTCTTCTGGGGAAGGAGATAAAGTGAGGGCTGGCAAAGCGAGCTGGAGCAGCTCGTCCTGCAGCACAGCACAAGCAGCCAGGCTGCCCCGGCTGGAGCCTGATGGAGCCCCTGGTGGCTTTTTTTTTGGAGCTGGGGTGGCGGGAGGTGGAGCAACATTTGGGTGCAGCCATCCCTCTGGGCTGGGATGTGGAGGGATGGGGTCAGTGCAGTCCCCCCCTCCCCCTCCCCAAGTGATGGAGGGGTTCAGCGTCCTGCTCTGCCATCTGGCACCGTGTCCTCCGTGTCACTGGGGGGCAGGGCTGTGGGCTGGGTGCTCCCCGCTGTTTTTTGGGGTTTTTTAGGGTGTTTTTAGCCCAAGGGTGGCTTGGAGGGAGCAGTAAGACATTAGCCCACTGTACCTCATTCCTACATCCAGGGTATCAACCCAAACCCACCACCCCACCTCTCCCCTCTGGCCACCTCCTGGCAGTTCCATGTGGCCCAAGGGCCCAGCTGCTTCCAGGAGAAATCTCCATCCCGAGTCCCCAAAGCCCCCAATTCCTGCCAAATCCTGGAGGGAGGAGGGATGGGGGAACCCCAAAAACCCCAAACCCCCCAATTCCTGCCGAATCCTGGGGGGAGGAGGGATGGGGGAACCCCAAAAACCCCAATTCCTTCCGAATCCTGGGGGGAGGAGGAGTGGGGAAGCGCAAAAACCCCAAACCCCCCAATTCCTGCCGAATCCTGGGGGGAGGAGGGATGGGGGAACCCCAAAAACCCCAAACCCCCCAATTCCTGCCGAATCCTGGGGGGAGGGGGGATGGGGGAACCCCAAAAACCCCAAACCCCCCAATTCCTGCCGAATCCTGGAGGGAGGAGGGATGGGGGAACCCCAAAAATCTCAAACCCCCCAATTCCTGCCAAATCCTGGAGGGAGGGGGGATGGGGGAACCCCAAAACCCCCTTGCTGGCCGAGGGCAGCCCTGCCTGTGCACCTGCGAGCTCCAGAGGTGCTGGGATGGCAAATTCCAGCGTGATGGAGCCAACTCTTAAGGGACATTTCCCCCAAAACAACTCTGCCTCCTCTTAAGGGACATTTTCCCCCCCAAAAAAAACCCCCGCGGGGACACCATTCTGCTCTCCCCACCCCCCAATCGAAAAGACCAACCTAAAAAAAACCCCAAACCCAAACACCAACCCCAAACCCTTCCCTTTCCCTTCCTTCTCCCTTTCCAAGTCCCACACGGGGACTCCCCGAACCCCCCAACCCCCCAGCACCTTCTCCCCCAGCTCCAGGAACCTTTCCAGCCTCACCTACCTCCTGCTCTCCCCCCGTTCCCAGGTACCGCGGCTCCGCCGTCCCGGGCTCCGCCGTCCCGCCCCGCTCCGGAGGAGGGGAGGGAATGGAGGCTGAGCAGGGAAAACTTTGCAAAGCGAAAGGAAAACATCCAAGCTCAGGCAGGGGAAACCAAATTTTTTTTTTTTTTTTTTTCCCCTTTTCTCTCTCTTTTTTTTTTTTTTTTTTTTTTTTTTTTTTTTTTTTTTTAAAAAAAAAAAAATCTGCCTGCCCAGGAAACTGAATCTGTGTCACCCGGGGTCCTAATTACAGCCTTTTTAGCCTAAATCTACAGAGCCAGCCAATAGCAGGGAATCCCAGTGGCGGGCAGGGAGGGGAAGAGCAAAGACCGGCGGAGAAAGGGAGGGGACATACACACAACATTAACCCTAAAGGGGAGGAAAGAGCTCCAGATGACATCTGCTTTATTATTTTATTTTTTTTTTTTTTCCCCTCTCATTTTCCGAGCGCCCACACCCTTCCCTCCATCTGCGGCTCAGGTTCAGCCCAGGTTGTCTTTTTGATGACTTTTCTGCTCCTCGGCGGGTTGATTTCTTTCCCTCCCTTAGATCAAGAGCTGAAGCTTCATGAAAGGGAGGGGGGGGAAGTCTCATCCCAGCCCGGTGCGAGGTGGAGAAGCTCCGGCGGGGTTGGCACAAAGGACTTGGCCGGAGGCAGCCGGGGTGGCCCAGTTTTCCCAAGCCCTCAACCCCTGATGAGTCTCCCCAAAGCCTTTGAGACCGGCTCAGGCTGCAGCAAAATGCACCCGGGCGAGAGTCAGGGGAAAACTGATGAGTCCCTGGCGTTTTTGTTGTTTTGTTTTGTTTTTTTTTTTAATTTTTTTTTTAATTTTATTTTTATTTTTGGTTTTTGGTTTTTTTTTCTTTTTCTTTTTCTTTTTCTTTTTTTTTTATTTTTTTAATTTTATTTTTATTTTTGGTTTTTGGTTTTTTTTTTCTTTTTCTTTTTTTTTTAATTTTTTTTTAATTTTATTTTTATTTTTGGTTTTTGGTTTTTTTTCTTTTTCTTTTTCTTTTTTTTTATAATTTTTTTTTAATTTTATTTTTATTTTTGGTTTTTGGTTTTTTTTTCTTTTTCTTTCTTTTTTTTTTTTTTGTTTTGTTTTGTTTTTTTTTTTTTTGTTTTTTTTTGTTTTTTTTGTTTTTTGTTTTTTGTTTTGGTTTTGTTTGGGGGTTTTGTTTTTTTTTTTTTTGGTTTGGTTTGGTTTGGTTTGTTTTTTGTCACCTGCCCCAAGAATTTCCTGATGGGATTTAGGGGGGGTGAGCACAGGCACAGCATCCCCCCACACCCAAAATAAAATAAAATAAACCCCAACACATCTGCGGGGAGCACAGGCACAGCATCCCCCCCCCCCCCCAAGAAAAAAAACAACAAAACACAACTCAACAAAAAACAAACAAACAAAAAAGCCAATAAAAAAACCCAACACATCTTCAGGGAGCACAGCGTCCCCCCTACAAAAATAAAATAAAATAAAATAAAATAAAATAAAATAAAATAAAATAAACCCCAACACATCTGCAGGGAGCACAGGCACAGCATCCCCCCCACAAAAATAATAAAATAAAATAAAATAAAATAAAATAAAATAAAATAAAATAAAATAAACCCCAGCACATCTGCAGGGAGCACAGGCACAGCATCTCCCTTCCCCAAAAAAAACCACAAAACAAAACACCCCAACACATCTGCAGGGAGCATATCCCCCCCACAATAAAAAAATAAAATAAACCCCAACACATCTGCAGGGAGCACAGGCACAGCATCCCCCCCACAAAAATAAAATAAAATAAAATAAAATAAAATAAAATAAAATAAAATAAAATACAATAAAACTCAACACATCTTCAGGGAGCACAGGCACAGCATCCCCCCCACAAAAATAATAAAATAAAATATCAATAAAATTAAAAAAATAAAATAAAATAAAATAAAATAAAATAAAATAAAATAAAATAAAATAAAATAAAATAAAATAAACCCCCACATCCGCAGGGAGTGGAGCAGAACTCTGCCACCACCCGCGTAGGTTGAGCACCTCAATGTCTCGGTTTGGAGCTGCTGGGAGCCCCGGGGGGTGCAGGTGACTCCCGAAGGTTTCCAGGACCAGGCTTGGGACAGGATTTGGGATCTTTAGTGACAGAGGAGGTGGCCGGGTTGGTGGCGGTGCCGGGAGAGGCCCCCCCGTGCTGCAAAACCCCGACCCGGGGAGGGAATTTTGAAGCCAAAAAAGAGGAAGAAAAGGGGCAGGGGCAGGGGAGGCGCCTCCCCAGGTTCTCAGACCCCAGGGACCCTTTAAGGTTTGGGATCTGCCTGGGGGAGGTCAGTGCCCTGCGCTGGGAGCTTGGTCCCGGCAGTTTGATGTTGACCCGGTTCTTGCTCTGGACTTTGGACCGGTGAGGGGGGTGGGTTCGGGTGTGGGGGGGGGTGGGTTCCCCCCTCCCCTCTTTTCCCGCTGCCCCAGAGCCGCAAAAATTTCATCAGCGCAGCGGAAAAATCAGCGGGCAAAGTCCTGGTTTGCAGAGTGCCCCCCCCGGCCCCAAACCCCCCAAAGCCCCTTCATGAATCCCCCTAAAGCATCCTCCCCACTCCAAATCCCCAAATCCCCCTCCACTGCCCCCCCCACCCCCTCCTTCCCCAGATCCCCTCCATAACCAACCCCTAAAGCATCCCCGTACCCCAAACCCCCCAAATCCCCCTCCACTGCCCCCTCACCCCCTCCAGTCACCTCCATCGAACCCTAAAGCAGCCCCCCCAGCACAGACCCCCCCAGCGCCCTTCCACTGACCCCCCTAATGCATCCCTGTACCCCAAACCCCCCAAATCCCCTTCCACTGAACCCCCTAAAGCATTCCCCACCCCAACCCCCCCAAATCCCCCTTCACTGCCCCCCCAGCACCCCCTCCTCCCCCAGACCCCCTCCAGTCACCTCCATCGAACCCCTAAAGCAGCCCCCCCACCACAGACCCCCCCAATGCTCTTCCTCTGACCCCCTGAAGCATCCCCCACCCCAAACCCCCCAAGTCCCCCTCCACCGCCCCCAGCACCCCAATCCTGCCCTAGACCCCCTCCAGTAACCAACCCCCAAAACATCCCCCTGACCCAGGCCCCTCAAATCCCCTTCCACTGACCCCCTGAAGCATCCCGCACCCCAAACCCCCCCAAATCCCCCTCCCCTGTCCCCCCCAAAGCCACCCCCACCCCAGCCCCCCCCCCCAATCTCCCTCCATTGCCCCCCCCCAGACCCCCATCCATCGAACCCCCAATAAATCCCACTGCCCCTCTGGCCCCCTGAGCCCTCGGCTGCCCCACAGCCCCCCCCAGGTTCCCCCCGGGACCCCCCAAAACATCGATCTGTGCCCCCCCCCCCCCCCCCCCCAACCACGCCCCCTTCCACTGACCACGCCCACTTCCCATGGCCACGCCCCCTCATCGTGGCGCAGCGGCCCCAGCGCGCCCCCTGGCGGCGGCCACGGGTCACGTCCAGGTCCTCCCAGCCTGAGCCGCTCTAGCCAGCGACCGGCGGACTCGTTGCTCCCGGCGGGCCCGGTCCGGTCCGGTTCGCTCCGGAGGACGCGGTGCTGGCGGGGTTCGATCAGCAGCCGGTCCCCGAGCCCCAGCCCGAACCCGGACCCGGTGGGCCGGGCAAGGGCCGGGCCGGGGGCCCGGTTGGCGAGCGGGGGTTCTGGGTATCGGCTCTCGGCCGGCGGCTCCGGGCAGCGCTTCAGGTACTGACCCGCTCCAGGGCCTCTTCCCGCAGCACCGGAACCGCCCCGCGGCCCCCGCTGGCCGCACTGCTCCCTGCCTCCCTTCCCTCTGTCCCCTGGTGTCCCTTCTCCTCCCCCGGGAATCCCCCCTCAAGGCCCCGGCCCTGTGCGGGGCCCTGACCCCCCCTCCAGACCCTTCTCCCCCTTCCATCCCCCTATTTCCCCTTTCCATCCCATTTCCCCCCCCCTTCCATCCCCTTTGTCCCGTTTTCCACCCCATTTCTCCCCCTTCCATCCCCTTATTCCCTCCCTCTGCTCCCTTTTTCCCCTCCTTCATCCCCTTTCTCCCCTCTCCATCCCCTTATTCCCCCTTCCATTCCCTTTCTCCCCCTTCCATCCCCTCATTCCTTCTCCTATTCCCCTCTTCCCCCCTTCCATCCCCCCTTCTGCCTTCCATCCCCTTTCTTCCCTTCTCCATCCCTTTTTCCTCTTCCATCCCCTTTCTCCCCCCTCTATCCCCTTCTTGCCCCCTTCCATCCCCTTTCCCCCCTCTTCATCCCCTTTTCCCTCCCCCTCCATCCCCTTATTCCCTCTCCATACCCTTTCTCCCCCCTCCATCTCCTTTTTCCCCCCCTCCATACCCTTCCCCCCCTCCATCCCCTTTTCCCCTCTTCATCCCCTTTTTCCTCCCCCTCCATCCCCTTTTTTCCCCCTCCATCCCCTTTTCCCTCCCTCCATCCCCTTTTCCCTCCCTTCATCCCCTTATTCCCTCTCCATACCCTTTCTCCCCCCTCCATCTCCTTTTTCCCCCCCTCCATACCCTTCCCTTCTCCATCCCCTTTTTTCCCCTCCATCCCCTTTTTTCCCCTCCATCCCCTTTTTTCCCCTCCATCCCCTTTTTTCCCCCTCCATCCCCTTTTTTCCCCCTCCATCCCCTTTTCCCCCCCTCCATCCCCTTTTCCCCCCCTCCATCCCCTTTTCCCCCCCTCCATCCCCTTTTCCCCCCCTCCATCCCCTTTTTCCCCCCCTCCATCCCCTTTTTCCCCCACTCCACCCCTTTTTTTCCCCCCCTCCATCCCCTTTTCTGCCTTCCATCCCCTTTCTTCCCTTCTCCATCCCTTTTTCTTCTTCCATCCCCTTTCTCCCCCCTCCATCCCCTTTTCCACCCCTCCATCCCCTTTTCCCCCCCTCCATCCCCTTTTCCCCCCCTCCATCCCCTTTTCCCCCCCTCCACCCCCTTTTTCCCCCCTCCACCCCCTTTTTCCCCCCTCCACCCCCTTTTTCCCCCCTCCATCCCCTTCCCCCCCCTCCATCCCCTTCCCCCCCCTCCACCCCCTTTTTTCCCCCTCCACCCCCTTTTTCCTCCCCCTCCATCCCCTTTTCCCCCCCTCCACCCCCTTTTCCCCCCCTCCACCCCCTTTTCCCCCCCTCCACCCCCTTTTCCCCCCCTCCACCCCCTTTTCCCCCCCTCCATCCCCTCTTTCCCCCCCTCCATCCCCTTTTTCCCCCCCTCCATCCCCTTTTCTGCCTTCCATCCCCTTTCTTCCCTTCTCCATATCTTTTTCTTCTTCCACCCCCTTTCTCCCCCCTCCATCCCCTCTTTCCCCCCCTCCATCCCCTCTTTCCCCCCCTCCATCCCCTCTTTCCCCCCCTCCATCCTCTTTATTCCCCCTCTCACCCCTTGGGCTTCCCCCCTGCACCCCCCCCTGGTGGGTCCCATCAGTGCCTCCCGTGCCAGCCCTGGGGCTGTTCCCATCCCAGTTCCCAGTCCCTGTGTCCCTTCAGGGTGGCTCCAGCTGCTGCCCTGCTCCTTTGGGATCAGCTGGATCCCTTTTTTTTTTCCCAGTGGCAGGTTTAGGAGGATGGAATGGAGGAGCCTGGAGAGGTGATGAGGGCTCTGCTGCAGGCTGGGAACCTCTGGAAGAGCTCAGAGAGTTTGGGAAGAGAACCAAGGAGCCAAGAGGTGAGTTTGGGGTCTGGAGATGGGGCCAGGGGGGGCTGCCAGGGTTTAGGGTCCAGGGGGAGGTGGGGAAGCTGGGACAAGGAGGGTTGGGGGGGACTTTTGGGGTGAGGAGCCCCAGGGTCTTGCTGGTAGGGAAGTGTCCAGAGGTCCAGGAGTGTTTGGTGGGACTAGTTAAGGTGCTTAACTAGTAACCAGCCATGGGAAAGGTGGATTTGGGGGGAGCTGAGCAGGAGATGGGAGGCTTGAGAGCTTTGGTGGCTCCATGGAAGGGATCCCAGTGGAATATTTAACAGTGAGGAGTGTGGGAAGCACCAAGGGAGTGTCCAGGGAGCTCATAGTGGTGTTTTTTGGGGTTTTTTTTCTCTGTTTTTGTTTCCTTCTGGCTGTGACAACTTCAGGATAGGCAACACACTGCACTCTGACCCCTTCCCAGGTTGAGCAGAGGTGGGTGGAGGGAGCACCAGAGGGAGAGAGGGATGAAGAAGAAGGAGGGGGCAAAGCTAAGGTGTTTTCCACAGGGTGTTTTTTTTATTTTTAATTTTTTTACTGAGGGAATTGATGAGCTGGGAATGGGAGGGCAGAGACAGCAGAGGACAAGGCCCCTGGTGACCAGATGAGATGAAGCAGGGAGGGTTCTGTTGCTGAATTATTGATCAGAGCCTGATGTAAGGTCAGCAGGGAGTAAATCCATCCTGAGCCCAGGAAAACAGAGTGGCTTGAGCAGGATGTTGTGTGAGCAGGGGCTCTGGGGGGTTCTTGCTGCTGGGGGTGGCAGGGATGAGCAAGAAAGCACCTGGCAGCTGGTTTGATTTGTGCCAGCTTGTTCTAAGGGAAGAATTCCCCTCCTGAGGGGACTTGGCCAGGTTAGGAACTGGCAGGGAATTCTTCAGGCTCAGACAGCTCAGTTTTTATGTTTTCTGGCCTTTTGTAGCCCAAAGCTTTAAAGGCTTCTGGTTCTCTGAGCCCCTCCTTCAAGTGAAGGGATCTTGGGATTCCTCCTTTCCTCACAGCCATTAAATATTCTGATAAACCCCATTCCTGTGTAGGATCCCAAAGCCAAGAAGTAAAATACCTCTTATTTTCAGGTTTTTTTTTTTTTTTTTGAGCTGCAGACTTTTTTCAGAAGTTTCAGGGGTGATCTGTGCAGAACTGTTTTCTGTGGTAATGTAAATGCAGGTAATTAATTTAAAAATACAAAATGCACCTGCCTGCCTTGTGATATTTGAAGGGAACTTCACTTATAGCCTTCCCTCCTCTGCTTTTTCATCTACTCTGTTTTTTTTTTTAATGTGTTTAATTGTATTTTTCTTGTCAGGTGGAAGATGGGACCATTTCCCTTGTGTTTTGGGTGATTCTGGCACCTGATTGCCATGAAATCCTGAAGGAGACAGAGGAACAGTAGTGAGAATTTCTTCTCACTCCTCCAAAAAAAAAAATCCAACAGTTGCCTAATGGTAAGGAAGCTCTTCTTAATTAGCCTCATATTTATGGTGGTCACTAATCAAGGCACAGGTTGAAGGGTCTGAGATCCAGACCCACACTGGGCCACGTGCAGGGGGGTTGAGGAAGATGAAGGCTGCAAAGAGATGATTTGTCCTGTGTTCTGTGCCCTCTGCCCAGGGATTACCTCTTGTTCTGACATCATGGGGAGCTGCTGCAGTTGTCTGTGCAGGGACAGCATCCCAGACAACCATCCCACCAAATTTAAGGTAAGGATTCAGCCCCACCAGGGAGTCTGGGACAGCATCAGCTATTAGCAAATGGCTTGGACTCCAGGCCTGAAAGGGAAGAAAAGCTCTGCTCTGCAGAGAAGTCTGTTGCTTGATAAGATTTGCAAATAAGTTACTGTTTTGCTTTGCTGGGTTTGGGTTGTTTTTTTTTTTTTTTCCCACCTTGCTGCAAATCTGGATTTTGCAGTAGGGATTTTCTCTGCGCTGAGGTTCAGCCGAGCAAGGAAATGGGGAAGTGGAGAGAAAAAACCTTTTATTGCTCAGGGCTGTGTTCCAGTGCCTGAGACACAGCAGCTGAACTGCCAAGCAGTTGCTGAACTGCCCTTCTGCCAGCCAGGAATTCATGCTCTCAGCTGAGAAAAAAAAAAAAAAACCCATCTGGGGAGCTTGGAAGGGAGAATCCCCGGGATCCTGCCGGGCGGGCTCAGCTCCATCCCAACGCCCTGAGTTTCCTCCCTGGCCTCTGCAGGTGACAAACGTGGATGATGAAGGCAACGAGCTGGGATCTGGGGTGATGGAGCTGACACAGACAGAGCTGATCTTGCACACTCAGAAGAGAGATGCTGTCAGGTGGCCCTTCCTCTGCCTGCGCCGCTACGGCTACGACTCCAACCTCTTCTCCTTCGAGAGCGGCCGGCGCTGCCAGACAGGGCAGGGTGAGTCTGGAGCTCCCTGGAGGGAGGAACACTGAGGTTTCTGTCCCCAGCCAGCTGGAATCAGCTGATTGTAGAACCATAGAATCATAGAATGGACTGGGTTGGAAGGGACCTCAGAGCTCATCAAGTCCAACCCTTGCTCCACTCCCCCCGTGGTTCCCAGCCCATGGCACTGAGTGCCACATCCAGGCTCTTTGGAAATATCTCCAGGGATGGAGAATCCACCCCTTCCCTGGGCAGCCCATTCCAGTGTCTGAGCACCCTCTCCAGAAAGAAATTCTTTCTAATGTCCAACTTAAACCTCCCCTGGCACAACTTGAGACCTCTTGTGCCCTCTTGTCTTGCTGAGAGTTGCCTGGGAAAAGAACCCAACCCCCCCCTGGCTCCAACCTCCTTTCAGGGAGTTGGAGAGAGTGATGAGGTCTCCCCTGAGCCTCCTCTTCTCCAGCCTCAACAACCCCAGCTCCCTCAGCCCTTCCTCACAGGACTTGTGCTGGATCCCTTCCCAGCCTCCTTGCTCTTCTCTGGACCTGCTCCAGCACCTCAATCTCCTTCCTGAGCTGAGGGGCCCAGAACTGGACACAGGACTCAAGCTGTGGCCTCCCCAGGGCTGAGCACAGGGGCAGAATCCCTTCCCTGGACCTGCTGGCCACGCTGTTCCTGAGCCAGCCCAGGATGCCATGAGTCAACAGGTTCTTTCTGCAGCCTCTCTTGCCCCCAAAACAGTGGAGCTTGTGTATGGATAGAACACCCCTGGTTAAAACACTGGTGAGGCCAACATCGTGGCTCAGGGGCATCAATCTAATGGTCTCATTTTCCTGGTGCATCAGTGCTCAGGAAGTGACTGGGGAAGGAGGCTTGAGCATTGGAAGGGGCAGATTTCATGTCAGGGAGGATGTGAGCTGTGCTGTCAGCTCTGACCTTTGGTACCAAAATGAACAGTGATGGCAGGAGGGGTTGCTGGGTTTATTTCCTTAGGAGCTAGAAAGTGCTGAAGCTTTGTTAAGCACCTTTTAACCCTGGGGCTAAAGCAAAAGGGCATCAGGGCATCACTTGCACCTTCCTGCAGGTCCCTCTTTGGGTTCTTTTATTCCCCAGAGCTGCCAAACACACGTCAGCAGCAACAGTTGTTTGGACACGTTTTGTTTTTCTCAGGGCATTCTCTCTGCCTCACTTAGTGCTACTTCTACATCTTCTGTCTGGCAGCAATTTCTAATGTAGAGGGAAAAAGAGTTTTTACGTTTTACTGATTCTCTGCATGAGATGTTGTGCTGGAGAAGGGAAGTGAGTCACCCAGCAGGACGTGCCAAGTCATCAGCAGTGCTGGGAATAAGGCTCCTGCTTTACAATGGTGCCTCTTAGTTCCTTTACCAGTCTGTCTCTCTTGCTTTTAAAGAGCTGAACATTTTCTTGGCATCTGCAGCCCCGGGAAAAGACAAAGAAAAAAAAAAAAAGAAAAGAAAAAAGTTTGTTTCCTCATTCTATTAACATGTTTGTAAACTCCTTCGTGTCCAAAAGGGCTGGGCAGGACTGTTCAGTGACTGCAAAGCACTGTGGTGCTCTCTGCTCTGTTTTAATATTTATGTCAGTGGGGTTTTCCTCTTCTGGAGTCAGGAGATGCCCAGTGATGGGAATTGCTCCTCTGCAGTTCCTGCCTTTTGCAGGATGCAGAGCACTGAGTGGAATTTTGGGTGTGTTTTGGGTTTCTTTCTGTCCAGGTTTGTGGGGATCAAGCAGAGCCATTTGCCCTTCATTTATTACCAAATTTTTAGCAGGCACATACTTACTCATCAGTCTGAGAGCAGACAAAACTGAGAGGGAGGGTTTGTTTTGATGAGTTTCCTCCCTTCCCTGTAGGATTTTATTCTGCATTGTTAATTTTATTTAGAGCACTCTTTCCTGATGCTGCTCCCCACTATCCATAAAGTAGAGAGAGCTATTTTTTTTTTTTTTTCTTTTGGGCCAGAATGTTTAAAACCCTGTTCTTTGGGGTAGCAGCTGTTGCCATGCTGTCCTTGTTGCTATGGCTTTGGTGCATATTGTGTGTGTGCTGCCTGGGATTGGCTCATGCTGCACACACCAGCTCAGGTTTGGGGAGACACTGTTTAATTCCCTGCATCTTGGAAATGTGATTTTCTTGTCCCTCCCTCACATGGGGCCCAGTTCAGCTTCAGTAGGCACTGGGTAGACTTTCCCCTGGTCAATGGAACTGAAGTGGGTGCTCAGTGAGATAAAATGGAGGTGAAACAGGACTGGTTTTCCTGTCCCTTCCACACCTCTGCTTGTGTGGGATTGTCTGAAGAAAACTGGGGTGCTCACTGGTTTTCCTGGGATAAAAAGAAGTGGTTTCTTGCACTGTTTGGTCAGCTGGCAGCCATGGCATTGTCTTTTTGTTGAGGCAACAATCTGAGCTGTTGGTTTTCCTTTGCCTCTGGGTTGCAGGGGTTAAACACAGCAGAAAAAATCAGAACTCTCTGTTCATTCCAGGAGAACACCACACACCCTTAACTACAGCAGGATTGCTTTCTTGCTTTTCTGACCTTCCTCTTCACCACCTTGCAGGGATTTTTGCCTTCAAGTGTTCCAGAGCAGAGGAAATCTTTAATCTGCTTCAGGACCTGATGCAGTGTAACAGCATCAACGTGGTGGAAGAGCCTGTTGTCATCACCAGGAGCAGTCACCCCACTCAGCAGGAGCAATCCCAGACCCCCCAGGCACCCAACAGTAAGAGTCCTGGCTGGGGAGAGGAGGGAGGGACACAGAGAACTTGGGGGATGTCTGCAATTCCTTGGGATTTGCCCTTTGGAGCCCCTGGACCTCTCCCGTGTGCTGTGATTTACATCCACGTGTGCCCCGTGCAGGGTGTTTATTTTTAGGGCCCCCTGCTCTGCGAGGTGGTGTTTTGTTGCCAAGGAAACAGCAATAAAAAGCCCTCCAAACAGTCCCCTGAGTTGTCACCCTTCAGTTGGCTTCCACCTGGGCAGCTGCCAAGTGGCCTTTTTTCCAAGCAGCACCCTACAAGAAGCAGGGGGGGGGTTCCCAGAGGAAACCACAGCTGGAAGAATTTGGGTTTGCTCAATTCCTGTCTCTGTCAGGAGTGACTTAAATCCATTCAAACCAGAGGGCTCAGCCCTTGTGGTTGGGCTGGGTGCTTCCTGGTCAGGATCTTCCCCAACCAGGCTGATTCTGACTTACAGAGAGCAGCTAAGAGGGAAACTGAAGTCAGCTCGATTTGGTACCAAAAGAGTGCTCTAATATTTATCTGTCCTGATTCTCCCCCAGGTCTGGGGTACACTGTCCCAGGATTTCCCAATGGATTTCACAGCTTCCCTGGAGAAAGCCTGTCCTACTCAGCAGCCCACCACCCCTCTGTGAGCAGCCTGAGGCATTCCTCTGTGGGGGAAGACTCCACTCATGCCCTTCTTGGGGCTGATGAGCAGGTAAACCTGGGTGTCCTAAATTCTGTTTGCAAGCAATGAACAAGCAGCTTGTTTTGCTTGCAGTCCTGGGCAATTCTGGCTTTCTCTGGCTCCAGCAAAGCTCAGGGGATCCCTGTAGCTTGTCAGCTTTTTTCTCTCTTTTGCTTCATTTTGCTCTTGGAGACTTCTGCTCTCTGGTGCTTCACTAGAACAGATGCTCTGTCAAGGCTGACTGAGTTGGCTTCCTTGATCCACGAGTATTTGCATGGCAATTATTTAACAGCAGCACTTAGCTTGTGAGCCTGAGTCATGTTGCCTTATCTGGCAGCTGCTGCTGCAACCCCCAAACTCCTGTGCAGATGCACACCCAAGTTCACACTCTTTTTGTTTTCATTTCTGATGCTCAGCTCTTTGCTCTCAGTTTTAGATTTTAAGATTTTTCCCTACAAAATCCAGCCTGTCTCAACTGTTACCTGAGTGTCCATGTAAGCTACTCAAGGATATATTTTACAAGTGGCTTTGCTTTTCTTTTGGTGCCACCTGCATCTTCTGCAGCTGAAATCCTTTTTGTCTCTCCTTCAGCCCGCAAACCCCAAAAAGGCTTTTTTTGTCTTTTCCTTCCCTTTTCAACCTCAGAAATTCTTTCATCTCCTCCTGCTTCATCAGCCACCACAGAATCCTCCATCCCTGCTGGGGGATGGGAACATCCATCCCCCCCTTGGATGTTTCTCAGCTGCCGGCAGCTGCTTCCCTCTCCTCTCTTCTCCTTTCACTCTCCCTCTGCTTCTCTCCTTGCAGTCCCACACCTACGTCAACACGGCCAATGGTGATCAGGAGCTGAGGGGCAGACACTGTATGCACTCCTTGCCTGAAGTCCACCCTCCTTTCCCCCCTAGGAACCACAGCTGCTCCCTCGAAGACCGCAACCCCCAGGTTTTTCTGCAGCCCGGGGAGGTTAAGTTCGTCTTAGGTCCCAAACGCATCTGTCGGCACCACCTGGAGAGCAGGGCGCCCTTCTGCCCCCCCAACAACAACAACAACGACTGCCAGGAGGACTGTCCTTCACCCCAATGTGTCTATGAGAACCTCAATGGCTTGCTGCCCCCCAGCACCTCCTCTCTCTGCCGGGGTGGCCGTTTGAAACTCCCCCGGGAGGACAAGGCTTTGCACGGCTGCTCGCACCGCAGGACGGCTCTGCTGCACTATGAGAATTTGCCCTCCCTGCCCCCGGTGTGGGAGTGCCAGCCCCTGCAGCACGGCCAGGAGGACACTGAGGACGTGCTGACACCTTCCCCCAGTGGTTACTCCGAGGCTGGTGAAGAAGATCCCCTGCAGAACTACGTCAACTCAGAGAAAACCGCCCTGCACGGGGGCAGCAGCCAGCGGCGCGGGGGCTTCCTGCCCAAACCTCGCCGTGGCTGCATGCCCAGTGTCTTCAGCTTTGACTTCCCCCGGCCCTGCCCGGAGCAGCCTCGACAACTCAACTACATCCAGGTGGAACTGGAGGCTGAGCCACACAAGGAACATCAAAACCTGGCAGTCCCTCAGGTCCCACCTCCTGCCACCCACCAAACCCGCCGGACGGACTCCTACGCCGTCATCGACCTCAAAAAGACAGCGGCCATGTCCAGTTTGCAAAGGGCCCTGCCAAGGGATGATGGGACTTCCAGGAAAACTCGACACAACAGCACTGACCTGCCCCTCTGAGGGACAAGGCCAAGTGCCAGCACTGTGCTGTGGCTTCAGTACCTGCCCTTTCCCTGCGTTGCTGTGACTCGTGTTCACCATTGCCTTCTGCTTCCCCGTTTCCCCCGTTTCGTGGTGTCATGGGATGGCTCCTCCAGCTGATGTTAAGGCTAGTCTGTCAGTCTGTCCTCCCCTCTCTGTCTCTCCTGGGTAGTTTGGTTTGAAAGCCTCGTGAGATGTTTGGTGATGCTGTTTTGAAGGTTTAAATTTCTGCTGAAAGGTGCCAGCAAGAGCGTGGATACAACCTCTGGTCTGGTTCCCTCTTCTTGATTGCCTGGCAGCTCTGTGCCCCGTGCCAAGAGCCTGGCTGCAGGGCAGGGCAGGAGCATGTTGCCCAAACTTGAGTTGCTTTTGGAGCTCCACTGCAAACCAAGCCTGTGTCCTGTGGATTTCATGCCTTGTGAGCTCTGAGGCTGGGGCTGCTCCTAAATTGGGTTTTTCCCGTGTGGTTTTGCTGGTCCCTGGTGATGCAGGAGCTCACCCTGTGGTCTTTTCCCCCTCAGCTCACTCCTTTCTCCCTCTGTGCTGTTGCCTGATTTCTTGGAGCATGTAGAAGCATTTAATGCTTCTTCTGTCCCTTTCTGAGATTCAGTTTAAATTGGGCAACTCTAGAAATTTCTAATAGAGGGGGGCAGACAGCTGGGGGGCACAGGCACTGTGAACCCATAAACCTCATTTCCTGAAGAGCCTCTGCTTTAAAAGAAGAGGGCAAGACCACATCTAAGAGAGAGATGAGGTTTGTCAGAGAAAACTTCAGTTGTACCCTACCCAGTTTTGATTTTTAAGTTTTTTTTTTGTTTTTTTGGGGTTTTTTTGGTGGCTGTTCAGAAGCGTTCTCGATTTATTTCTATGTTTACATCTTTATTTATGAAAAATTCTTTTGGATCCCAGTGACAATTGCCAAAACCTGTGCCAAAGTGAACCATGCACTCTCTGCACCTCACTCCTTCTGTCTGGAGAAGAGATCTCAGAAGAAGTTGGTGGTTTTTGCTGAGCTGCAGTCGAGGAAAAGAGCAGTTGTGAACCAAAAATCTTTTTAACTGTGAGTGAGTGTCTCAGAGGGGGTGGGAAATGGTCTGGGAGATGTGGAAGTGTGAGCAGAGCTGCCAGGCAGCCAAGCTTGGAGTCAAAGTCATTGCCTAAACCCCTGTGCCTGGCTGGATCCATGAGAAATATTTGATCAGTGTTAGGAGTCAATGTGCAGTTTGTTTCCAAAGGGCTGAATTTCAGCTCCTGGGGAAAATCTGTGGCCTTTGATGTGGATTTTGGTTTTCTCTTGATAGCAGGGCTGAGTCTAAGCTGAGCTGGCAGCCCCTGTGTGAGGTCTCTGCTCCCCTCCTGCTGCAGGATGTTCCCCCAGCCCTCTCAGCACAGTGACCCCCTGCAGCTCCATCCCACCCTGGCTTATTCCTTGCCTTTGTTTCCATGAGCCAGAAGTGCTCTGGGTTCCTCTGGACTCCCCCCTTTCTTCTCTCTGTGTTCTTCATTTTCCTCCCCAAGACAGGAGTTGAGTTGGGGCTCTGCAAGGTTTCCCAGTGCAGGGAACAGTGCCAAAAACCTTCCTGTCCTCTTGTCCCCAATGTTTTCTGGTGTCCAAGTCAGTGACCCTCTGGTGTGAGTGAGGAGAGAACCCCAGCCCCCAGCTTCAGCCTGCTGAGGGCTGGAAACTTGATTTCCAGAGTTTTAAAGCTCAGGCTTTTTTTTTTTTTTTTTTTTTTTTTTTTGGTGTTTTTTTTTTTTTTTTTTTTTTTGGGTGCTGTAAATGTCCTTTGGAAATGTCACCCTTTGGGGAGCAAGGACATGTGCCATGCACTTCAGAAGAAGTGATAACAGTGTGAGTAATGCAATGCCCCTGTTGGCAGGGTGTGGATTTCTTGGCTTGCTGTTGCACTAGAAATTCAAAGTGCTTAAATTCACTGGTTTTTTTCTTTTTTTTTTTTAAGTCCTTGTGCTTATCTTTCGTTCTCCACCCCAAGCCTTGTGTGATCTATAACTGAAACCCAAGTAATCTATTTTTCTACGGATACCAAATAAATTTATTTGAAGGAAAAAGAAAAAAAAAAAAAAAAAAAAAAAAGACATGCATCCCCCTGAATCTAGCTTTCATTTAGGGAAGTGAGAGAAATTGTAGATTGTTTATAGATATAGATAATATATATATATATAAGTTAACTGTGTTAAGCTTTAAATAAACTATTTAAATAAAGAGTTTCTAAGGTGTAAGTGTCACCTTCTGGGACAGCACTGGCAGCACAGAGCAGTGGCTCCCTATCCATCTGCTTTTCCACTGCCTGAGCTGAGAAATGCAAAATTCTCATGGCCTGGAAGGGGAGCAAAAAAGTGAAATGTTTTGCATTTAGATGGAGGAAGAGGTCAGGGCCTTTTCCCACCCTCTCTGGAGGTTTCCGGGTTGGTTAAATGCAACTGGAGGTGCTGTGGGGTGGCACCTCCTGTCTTGGGAGGAAACAGATGAAGCCTGGGGCTGCTTTTTGGGTGCTCCCTGGGGCCCTGCTGGGTGGGATGAGGCTGGGATGAGCTCCAGGAGAGCAGACTGGTGGGAAGGTTGGGCTCCCAGTGAGCCCAGTTAGGCTGCCATCCATCCATCCATCCATCCATCCATCCATCCATCCATCCATCCATCCCATTTAGGTGCCTCTGAGTTTGCTTTGGGAAAGCTGATCCAGATCTTTGGAACTGCTCATGATTTCCACCTCCCCCAGACAAGCTGCTTTGCCCAACTTGAGCCTCCCTTTCCCAACTTGTGCCTCCCTTTCCCAACTTGTGCCTCCCTTTCCCAACTTGTGCCTCCCTTTCCCAACTTGTGCCTCCCTTTCCCAACTTGTGCCTCCCTTTCCCTTTTGGGGGGATCTGTTGCTTTCCTTCATCCTGAGGACATGGGGAGCAGCAGTGACAAGGAGACAGCTGGGCAGTCGTGGCAGATCCGTGGCTGCTGCTCCCTGGTGACATCTCCTGCCCCATTTATAGCAGAGGGTTCCAAGTTCCAAGAAGAACTTCCATGACCTTCAAGATGAGAAAACATAGAGCCCATGCTGGCCACGTCTCCTGCTTTTAGTGCAGAAGGAGCTGGCAGGTTCCTTGCTCCACTGTCCTCTGCTTTTTGTCCCCCTGTGTCCTCCCTGGTGGCCGTGGGGCTGCTGTGCTTTGGGGCAGCTTTGGGAAAGAAAAGCTGATGAGAGCTCATTGTTTAATGGTTAAGCAAGGAACTGGGAAACTCCAGGCAGGAAAGCTGGGGTCATCCCTGGCTTTCAGGCTGAGCCTTGGGTTCAATGTCCTGGTGATGTTTTTTGCACTTTTTTTTTTTTTTCTGGAAAACTTGACGAGAGCCATGTCTGGGTGAAGCAGCCAGGAAGCTTTGAGAAGGTTTTGAGATTTAATTTTGCAGCTGGCAGGAGGTGCAATGGAAAGACCAGGGTCATGGTTTGAGCCCTGAGGTGGTTATTTCTTGGGAGCAGAAGTGTCCCAGGTTTGGATTTCTCCCGGTGTCACAGCAGTGTCACAGCTTCCTCTAGTGGCCACCCTGGAGACGGAGGAGAAACCAGGATGGGGTTGGAAGTTCTTGGGATTTTCTCCTTCCTTTGGTGCTTGGATTTGGGTGGTGGGCAGGCAGGATGAGTCTCTGAAATCTCTGTTTCCTTTGGGTTGGAAATGGAGTTGGTGCAAGGTGTGGGATCTTCTGGCACCTCGTGAAGCTGTGGGACTTTCCCAAGGGATGCAGACTGGAAAACAAGTGCCCACTTGGATGGGAAACTGCACCAGGGATACCCAGTGAGCCCCCCAACCATGGAATTTCCCCCCCTAATGCTGAGCCCTTCCGTGCAGGAAAACACTTCACCCTCTGGGGCTGCATCCCTGGATCTAGTTTGGAGTTCAGATGGATTCATCCAGGCTTCTGTGCATCCAGCTGATGCCACACGGGTGACCTGGAGGGAAAAAATGAGCACATGGATGTTTGAGAGCTGCTCTGGAGTCAGTGAGCTGGGTGAATCAGTAACTTGGGAAAAGGAGCTGTGCTCAGTCAATGATTGCATTTGCTGAAACTTTGGTTCTGGGGGGAAAAAAAAAATAAAATAAAAGGTTTAGGCAGCAAAACGAAGCTGCCCTGGGAAAGGGTTGGGAGCTTGAGGTGAGAGCTGGTGGCTCCTCTGCTTTGCTGTGTTGCATCTTTGCTGTCTCTGTCCTTTTAAGACAGAACTTTTGAAGTTCAGGGGATGAGCTGAGTGCTCTGCAGAGAGGGTTTGGCTGCCTTAACCTTTTCCAGGGGTTCTTGTTTGAATCTGGGGTTCATCAATGAGAATTATTCCCTTGGTGTTTCTTCCTGGTGAATGCATAAAGAGATCTTTTCCCCTTCCTAAGAGCCTGTTGGTAGCAATATAGCTTCTCCTGCTGCTCACTTGTCTGTTATTGTGGGTGAGGTTTTTTTATTTGATTTGTTTGTTGGTTTTTTTCCTTTCTTGTGACCTGTTTTCTGTGCCTGCTTTTCCTCCAGGGAAGGAGGTTTGAATATCTGTGAGCTGTAGCTGCCTTACAGGGAGAGGATGGCAACAGAGAGGGCTGGACAGCAAGGTTTGAAGGCTCAATATTTCTGCAAAAAAGACTCTGAATGTGTTGTTACTGCACTGTGGTTGTTTTTATTAACCAAGCCATGCTGTTCACTGGCAGAAAAACCAAACCAAGCCTTGCTATTACAGCAATCTGTTCTCTCAGCCATTTTTCCCCCCTCCAAAATCTTTTTCCCTCTGTGTGATGCTGCTCAGCCCTCTCTGGTGATTATCTTGACTGTGAAATGCCATTAATGAGTGATCATTAATGAATTCATTGCCTCAATTCAGCTTCTGGGAGGGCTGCCATCAGTCTTTCTGGGAAGTTTGTCTTGCCCCCAAACTTGGCTCATCTTGAAATGCTGTGCACAGGTGGCAGAACAGGTTTGGATTCCTGTCAGGAACAGAACCAAAGGTGAACACATCAGTAGAAATCCTGAGAGCTTTGAAGTTGGCAATTACAGGCCAGGGAATGGAAAAAACTCATTTTAAAGAAGGGATCTAATTTGGTTTTCTTCCATAAGTGAGTGTGATTTTTCCAGTTGAAAGGCTCAGATGCATCTGTGTTATCTCCAGCTCCCCTCCCATGCGATTCCCCTTGTTGTTACTTGTGCTGCTGTCTTTGATACTCAACATTTCTGATGTGGCAGAATTAAAAAACCAACAAAAATCAATAAAAACAAAGGTGCTTCAGGGCTGTGGCCACCGAGGGATTGAGCAGAGGGATTGGTTTTGCTGGGTGATTGCTTTTTCAGGTTATTTTCCTGGCTGTCCAGTCCCTCTTTCCATCTCATGGGGTGTGAAGAGTGCTCATGTCTTCAGGTGATGTGCACTACAAATGGATACAGAATAAATGGAATATGCTGATGATCCCGTGGTGTTCCTGCCTTTTGTGCTTGGTGCAAGAGAAACAATTTTCAAATTTCCAAGCTTTTTATTTCAAATGGAAATGGCAACATTTCTTCAGGGAGGCCCAGAAACCAAAAGCTGCAAGAAGTTCAGCTGGAATTGCCTGAGAAGTGGGGGTTGCTTGGCTCTCAGTCTGCATTTTCCTTGCCTCTCTGGGTAATTTAAGATAATGCTTTGGGGAGGTGGATTTTTGGGGGGCTGGTGGGAACCAGGAGCTTTTGCCAACCTTGAACACCATGGAGCTTCACTCCTGCTTGTGCCTTTCCATGGCTTGGGGCCTTTCCATGGCTTCTCTGCTGTCACCCTCTGCAAAGTGTTGATTCTCCTGTTTTTCCAACCTCTCCAGCAAAGGGGAGCAGCTCGTGTGCTAACTTGCACAGTTTAATTCCTTGGCTTCTCAAAATCCCCCTTGCAAACTCTTCCCCAGCAGGAATGGACCCAAGAACAGCACCTGGGGCCACTTCTGCCCCCCCCAAAAAGTGAATTTGCCTTGGTGTGCTTTGTCCTCCCAACCCAACCCAACCCCTGCATTTCTTTCTTCCAGGATCACTCCATGACTTCCCAAAATGCTGGAGGGAAGAACTGGAAGGGAAACAGAGGAGCTAAAAGAGCTGAGGATAAACCCTGTGTTATTCTTTCTTTCCTGCATTTCTTTCTTCCAGGATCACTCCATGACTTCCCAAAATGCTGGAGGGAAGAACTGGAAGGGAAACAGAGGAGCTAAAAGAGCTGAGGATAAACCCTGTGTTATTCTTTCCATCCCATCCCAGGGAAAGACAATTTTTTATTTATCTTTTTAGCATGATTTTGATAGCATGCTATTTTTTTTTTTATAGATGTTTGCAAAGTGCTTGGAAAGG
The DNA here is from genome assembly GCF_036169615.1 of Heliangelus exortis. NCBI lineage: Eukaryota > Metazoa > Chordata > Aves > Apodiformes > Trochilidae > Heliangelus > Heliangelus exortis. The sequence goes on from NC_092446.1 coordinate 3,316,772, forward strand.
TAGCTTGATTTATTTTTTTTATATAGATTTTTGCAAAGTGCTCGGGAAGAGCCTGTCTTGGAGTTTTCAGGATATTCCTTAGTATGGTGGGAAGATCTCCTGGATTTGGCCCATGGTGGGAGGTGGGGAGCACCTTGGGGTGTGTAAGGAGGGGATGCAGAGCTCCTGGGCTTTGAGCCTGAGCTCAGAGAGGGGCTGGGGGTCATTTGGGAAACTGCCTGCAAGAAAAAAAAAAAATAAAAATCCCCCTGAAGTGGTTGATCCTCACCTTGTTTTGAGTATTTAAATGTCATACCTAGAAGCCTGGCTGGTTATTTCAGGAGCTGTTCTCATGGCTGCCTAGGAAGGGAGGAATATTTATTTTCCCAGGCTGGAAGCTGGTTGTCTGTGTGCTGTAACCTCTGTTTTGGAAATAAAAAACCTTCAAACCAGTTTGTGCAGCACGGAGCAGAGGGGCTGTGTGCAGGGCATAAATGCAGCTGCTTCAGACACAGCTGGACCATGGTGGCTCCCACCAAGAGCTTTTCTTGGCTGGGGAACCCAAGCAGAGAGCAGTTGTGCTCCAGGCAACGTGTATAAAGTTATTTTAATTTAATCACATAGAGCAGGAGTGTTTAAGGGAGGAGAGTGGTGGCTCAGATGGGATTTGGCATCTTCAAGGAAGGGTTTGAGCTCTCGTGGTGCTTGTGAGAGGGAAGAGGCTTTAAGGAAAGCTCCTGGCATTCCCATTTTTCGTGTTTAGGAAGTTCTGTGTTGAGGTAAAAAGGACTCAGCTTGTGTGAAAAGGAACAGGAACCAGGGTGGGAAATAATCCTGGAGTTGGCAGCAGTCACTTCCCTGCTTTTGTAGAGCAGAGCCTGGAGCTGATGAGGAAATTCATGGTGATGGCTCTGAAAAGGTTTCTGTGCCCTGCTGGCTCCAGGGGTGGTGTCTGCAGGCAGGAGATGGGTTTGGTCCAGAAGGAATCCTGGATCTCCCTTTAAATCCCATTTCCATCCCTGCAAAATTCCCAGCTGCTGGGAGATGGTGCCCAGCTCTGCAAAACCCTTTGGCTTAACAGGAATTTTTGGCTTCCTTGGAAGGTGCTTAAGCCCTCTGGATGGATTGAAGCTGCTCTGGTGGCCAGGACACTGCTTCTCCTGGTTCAGCCCCATTGCTGGCTCTGCCCCTCTGTGGGCAGGAAGGGATTGGGGTGGGGGTGGGATGCAAAAGGAGCCAAATTTATCTGGGAGCTGAGTTCCTGTGGGCTGAGTGATTGCAGTGACCTGGAAAAGAACCTGAAAGCCCAGGAGAAGAAAAACCCCAGAAATCCTACAGTGGGGCAGGGGGGTTCAGGCTGGGTCCTGCTCCACCTGGGGATCTCTGCTGGGAGAACCCACCCACCCTTCTTTCCCCTTAAAATTCCTGCCCTGGCAAACCAGTGCTGCTTGACTTTGGGTCAAGAAGTGCCAAAAGGAGCTTTGGTGTTTTGGGTGTGCTGCAGAGGGCACCTTATTCCTTTGCCTTTTATTCCTATATTCCTTTTATTCCTGTTCCTTTTATGTGCCCATGGGGCCTGGGGCAGATAACCTTCCCTCTATTGACATTTTGATAAACTGCTCTTTGCTTTCAGCCCAAATTTGCTTTTTTTTTTTTTTTTATCCAATCTTAATAAGTTGATCTTCCTATCAGCCCTGCTAGCAAACAAAATAATTGCTTTATTATCATCTCAGCAGCCAGCAAAGGACACAGGGTGTCCCCCAGGGACTCAAAGTGGTGTTGGGATGATGGAAAGAGGGAATTCCCTGCTGATGGGAGGGAGTCTGGAAAACACTGAAGCCCTCACTGAAAATATTTTGGTCCATTTGCTCCAAAAAGGTTGAGGATATGTCCTGGTTTGGGCCAGGATAAAGGATATAACCCCAAATGTTTTGGTCTCTTCGCTAGGGAAATATTTAGGTGCTGACCCCAAATATTTTGGTCCGCTTAAGAGAAAATATTTGGGCTGTCAAACAAAAATGTTTTGGGCTGGTGAGGGGTTTGTTGGCAGTTTGGGGAGGTCTGTGTTTGTGGTTCTTTTTTCTCTCTCTCTCTTTTTTTTTTTTTTTTTTTTTTTTTTTTTTTTTTTTTTTTTTTTTCCATAGGGGAAAAAAAGCAAACAAGGAATTTCCTGAGTTTCTGGGTTGGTGTGAGGAGGCAGTGGGTGACACTGGCCTTAAATCAATGTCCCCATGCAGGGGGGGGCACAGCTCCTGCCTTTGAACACAGGATGGAGAGGAAATCACTTGTTCCACGGAATTAAAACAATAAAAATGGAAAAAAAAAATTAAAAAAAAAATAATCTGTGATTTCTGTCCAAAATGAAAGCAGAAAGCAGGATTGAGGTGTCCAACAGGGGGGACCCATCTGGAGGAGAGGGGGATGAAGGAGGGGGGAGGCTGATGGGGAGGTGGAGATGGAAGGAGTGGATGAAGAAGTGAAGGGCAGAGAAGGTGAGGAAGGGGAGGACAGAGAAGGTGAAGAGGCAGAAAAGAGGAAGATGCAGAGAAGGACAGAGCAGGGGAAGAAGTGGAGGACAGAGCAGAAGAAGATGCAGAGAGGGACAGAGAGAAAGATAGAATCATAGAATTGGCTGGGTTGGAAGGGACCTCAGAGCTCATCAAGTCCAACCCTTGCTCCACTCCCCCCGTGGTTCCCAGCCCATGGCACTGAGTGCCACATCCAGGCTCTTTGGAAATATCTCCAGGGATGGAGAATCCACCCCTTCCCTGGGCAGCCCATTCCAATGGCTGAGCACCCTCTCCAGAAAGAAATTCTTTCTCATGTCCAACCTAAACCTCCCCTGGCACAACTTGAGACCTCTTGTGCCCTCTTGTCTTGCTGAGAGTTGCCTGGGAAAAGAGCCCAACCCCCCCCTGGCTCCAACCTCCTTTCAGGGAGTTGGAGAGAGTGATGAGGTCTCCCCTGAGCCTCCTCTTCTCCAGCCTCAACACCCCCAGCTCCCTCAGCCCTTCCTCACAGGAATTCTGTTGGATCCCTTCACCTCCTTTGGGCCTCCATCTTCTTCCTGAATTTCGGGGCCCAGAACTGGACACAGGACTCAAGCTGTGACCTCCCCAGGGGCAGAATCCCTTCCCTGGGCCTGCTGGCCACACTCTTCCTCATCCAGGATTCCATTGGGATTCTTGGCTACCTGGGCACACTTGGAATGTTGAACCTCATCCCGTTGGGATCATCCCAACTCTCCAACCTCCTTTCAGGGAGTTGGAGAGAGTGATGAGGTCTCCCCTGAGCCTCCTCTTCTCCAGCCTCAACACCCCCAGCTCCCTCAGCCCTTCCTCACAGGACTTGTGCTGGATCCCTTCCCAGCCTCCTTGCTCTTCTCTGGACCTGCTCCAGCACCTCAATCTCCTTCCTGAGCTGAGGGGCCCAAAGATGCAGAGAAGGACAGAGAAGAAGAAGATGCAGAGAAGGACAACCAGATGATCTTCAGCCCAGAAGGATGGCCCAGAAATCAGGTGAGCCCTGGCAAACACCTCCAAGAAAGCAGGAGGAGAAACTTGGGCTCCCCAAGCCCTTGGCACAGGAGGAGCAGAGCAGCCACCTCCACCTCCTTGCAGCCTGACCTGGAAAAACTTTTTTCCTGGGATCCCTCCTCCAGGCCAGCGAGTCCCAGCAGACAAAAGCCCTGAGGTGTTTCCAGCCCAGTGCCAAGAGCCAGCAGCTCCTTTTGTTTTGGGAAAAGGTTTTGAGGAGCAGAAGATAACACCCAGCACAGGGGGATGGTGACGTTTTGGGTCACTCCTCTCCTGGCTGTGATAAGAGTTGGGTCCTTATCAGGTGGCAGCACTTTGATCTTTGCTCTCTCTCCAAGCCCTGTGCTGCTCTGTTCTCACCTGAGCACCTGGCAAAGGACACAAACTCCTCCAAAAAATTCCTCGTGGCCCAAAAGACAAAGAAACCCTTGAAACTCAAGGGTTGCCCGGGGTGTGGTAATGGAAAATGGATAAGGGAGGGGAAGGGAAGGGGGGGGAATTGATTCTGGGTATAAAACCCCAAGGCTGGGCAGCTCAGCCCATCTGCTGCCACCTTCTCCCAGAGAAGATGGGGAGCAATTCCTGCACCATGAAGTGGTTTCTCCTGGCCCTGTTGTGTCTCCAGCTCTCGGAGGGACTGGTGAGGTGAGTGGGGAAAAGGAGGAATGGGGAAAAGGTGGAAAAGCTGCAGCTGGGACCTCCACGGGCTGCACCACTGCTGCCCTGAGGATGCTGAACAAACCAAACCAGGCTCCAGCACCTCCAGGGACCGTGCTGGTCCCCAGCCAGGCTGACCCCTGCTCTCAGGGCAGCTGAGCAGAGGAATCCCAGCAGAGCAGGGCTCAAAAGAACCTGGAAAATCCCAAACCTTCTCCCGATCTGGGGTTTGGGGTTTTGGTTTGGTTTTCCCCCCTGTACAGAGTCAAACTGAAGAAAGCCAAGTCTATCCGGGAGAAAATGAGAGAGGCAGGAGTGCTGGAGCAGTACCTGAAGAAAATGAAGCCTGAGCCAGGCCAGAAATACAAAACCACTGAGAACTACGTGGTGTTTGAGCCCATAACCAGCCACATGGATGTGAGTACCCCACGGTCCCCTGTTCCATCACCTCCCCTTTCCTTCCTCCTTCCCAGCTGCCAGAGTCATCCTGAGCCTCCAGGAGTGAGAGATTGCTCCTTCCCCACTCTTTTTAACCTTCTGTTTTTGACTTTGGAAAAATTTTCTCCCCCCTCCCCAACCCCAGACCCTCCTATGAAAAGTGTTGCTTTGCTATAGGAGGCATAGAAATAAATATTTGATATTAAATATTTGATGTTGCAGCTTTGGGGAGGGTTTTTTTTTCCAGTTCTTTCCTGCTCATTTTGCAGGTGGAAGAGTGAGCCTGGCATTCCCCAGCACCCAGCAAGGCACTGGGAATACTGGTGCTGGGCTCATGGAGCTGCTCCATCTCTTCTCTGCAGGCTTCCTACTTTGGGGAGATCAGCATTGGGGACCCCCCCCAAAACTTCTTGGTGCTCTTTGACACGGGTTCCTCCAACCTCTGGGTTCCCTCCAACTACTGCCAGACACCAGCATGCTGTGAGTGCCCCATCACCCTGAACCCCCCCAATCACCCTGACCCCCTCCCCATCACCCTGTCCCCTCCCCATCATCCTGAGCCTCCTCCCCATCATCCTGACCCCCTCCCCATCATCCTGACCCCCTCCCCATCACCCTGAGCCCCCTCCCCATCACCCTGAGCCCCCTCCCCATCACCCTGTCCCCTCCCCATCATCCTGAGCCTCCTCCCCATCATCCTGAGCCCCCCCACACCACCCTGAGTCCCCTCCCCATCACCCTGAGTCCCCTCCCCATCACCCTGAGTCCCCTTCCCATCACCCTGACCCCCTCCCCATCACCCTGAGTACCCTCCCCATCACCCTGAACCCCCCCATCACCCTGACCCTCACCACCATCACCCTGAGTCCCCTCCCCATCACCCTGAGCCTCCTCCCCATCATCCTGACCCCCTCCCCATCACCCTGACCCCCTCCCCATCACCCTGACCCCCTCCCCATCACCCTGACTCCCTCCCCATCACCCTGAGCCTCCTCCCCATCACCCTGAGCCCCCTCCCCATCACCCTGACCCTCTCCCCATCACCCTGACCCTCCCCCCATCACCCTGACTCCCCTTCTCTCCCCTGCAGTCAACCACCAGAAATTCAACCCCCAAGAGTCTTCCACCTTCATCAGCACTGGTCAGTCCTTCACCCTCTCCTATGGCAGTGGCACCCTGACTGTGCTGCTGGGCTATGACACACTCAGGGTGAGTCCAAATCCCCTCCATCTCCACCTCCATCTCCATCTCCATCTCCGTCTCCGTCTCCGTCTCCGTCTCCATCATCTCCATCATCTCCATCTCCATCATCTCCATCTCCATCATCTCCGTCTCCATCTCCATCTCCATCTCCATCTCCTCCATCTCTATCATTTCCATCTCTATCATTTCCATCTCCATCATCTCCATCTCCATCATCTCCATCATCTCCATCTCCATCATCTCCATCATCTCCATCTCCATCATCTCCGTCTCCATCTCCATCTCCATCTCCATCTCCATCTCCATCTCCATCTCCTCCATCTCTATCATTTCCATCTCTATCATTTCCATCTCCATCATCTCCATCTCCATCATCTCCATCATCTCCATCTCCATCATCTCCATCCACATCCCCATCCTCATGGGTACCCTGTCCCCAGCACTGGTGGAAGGAGCCTGGGGACATCTTCAGGGCAGATCTCATGTCCCAGGGAGACAAAACTTGGGCAAACCAAGGCCTGGGATGGGCAGAGCAGCTGTGAAGGGGTTATTGGCACTGGCACTGACCCAGGGAGGTTTTTGCTTTGTTTTAACCCAATTCCTGACAATTTTCCCAGCTGCCTTGGGATGGCTCAAGGAGAAGCTGAAGGAGCTGGAGGTGTTGAGCCTCTACAGCTCCCTGAGTTGGAGCCAGGGGGGGTCAGGCTCTGCTCCCAAGGAACAAGGGATGGGACGAGAGGAACTTTTGGCCTCAAGTTGTGCCAGGGGAGGTTTAGGTTGGAGCTGGGGAAGAATTTCTCCCTGGAAAGGGTTGTCAGGGCCTGGCCCAGGCTGCCCAGGGCAGGGCTGGAGTCCCCAGCATCACTGGAGGGGTTTCAGAGCCCTGGAGATGTGGGGATGAGGGGCATGGGGTGGGGGGGCAGCACTGGGGGAATGGTTGGAACCAATGACCTTGAATTTTCCAACCCAACTGATTCTATCCTGTGTTTTCCCCAGCTGTGACCTTGCAGGGACCTTTGGGGCTTTGGCTTTGTCCACTCCCTCAGCCTGTCCTGGTTCTCCCTTTTCCTTCCAGATCCAGAGCATCAGGGTTACAAGCCAGGAGTTTGGGCTCAGTGAGAATGAACCAACCCAACCCTTCTACTACGCCGAGTTTGATGGGATCCTGGGAATGGCCTATCCCTCCCTGGCAGTGGGAGGGACCCCCACCCCCCTGCAGAACATGCTGCAGCAGGACCAGCTCTCTGAGCCCATCTTCAGCTTCTACTTCTCTCGGTAACAAAAATCTGCTGGGGCCACCTCCTGGGGTGTCCCTCTGCCTGTCCCCACGCAGCTCCCTCGTGAATTTGTCCCTCTCCAGCCCCCCCGGTTCACTTGGAATTTGCTGGAATTCTGTGGTTTCTTTGCAGCCAACCCACCTATGAGTACGGGGGAGAGCTCATCCTGGGAGGAACTGACCCTCAGCTCTTCCGTGGGGACGTTGTTTGGGCACCAGTGACCCAGGAGCTCTACTGGCAGGTCCCAGTTGATGGGTGAGTTGTGTCTCCAGCTGATGGGAATGATCCGTGTGCTGTTCCAGCTGCCCTCCAGATGAAGCTGAAACCAGTGGAGGAGGAGTGGGCTCCAGGCAGGGGGTAGGCACTGCATTTCAGAGCATCCCTGAGCTGGAAGAGGGGAGATCAAGGTGGGACATTGGGAAAAAATTCCTTGGTGTGAGGGTGGTGAGCACCTGGAAGTGTTGAAGGAGAGGTTGGATGGGGCTTGGAGCAACCTGGGCTGGTGAGAGGTGAGAGGGTGGCACTGAATGACCCTTGAGGTCCCTTCCAACCCAAACCATTCCATGATTTTCCAATCCCAGACTTACAGATCCAGCTGAGAGGCAGGTTGAGTGGCAGCTAAAATGATGATGTTCTCCTCCCAGGTTTGCCATTGGGCAGTCACCAACAGGCTGGTGCAGGCAGGGCTGCCAAGCCATCGTGGACACGGGGACATCCCTGCTGACAGTGCCCCAGGAATACATGGCAAGCTTCCTGCAGGCTGTGGGGGCCCAGCTGACCAGCTATGGGGTAAGTCTGGGGGATGCTCTGGAAGTGGGCAGCGAGCAGCTGGAACCCAGGGCTTTGACCAAGTCCCACAGAACTCTGGTGGCATCTCCAGGAGGTGGTTGTGCAGGGGGATGTGGCCCTGGCAGGGGATGAAGTGGGTGTCCCCACACATCCAGGGGGATCTCTGCTCTCACAGTGGGTCCTGGGCCAGCCATAATCTCTTCTTCTTTCTCTCTCCTCAGTATGCAGTCGACTGCAATAATGTCCAGAACTTGCCCACCATCACCTTCATCATCAGTGGGGTACCTCTCCCCCTCTACCCATCCACCTACATCTTGAACGTATGTATGGGCTGAACAGCCTCATCCTGCTGAGTCCTTGAGGCTCAGCAAAGGATTTGGTGTTTCTTGACCTGGCAATGATGCCCTCCCCACCCTTCTGGGCAGCTCCCAGCTGCCAGGGTCCTGGTGTTCTGCTGAGGCTCTCGACTCCCTTTTTTTTCCCCTTTGACAGAGCCAAGGCTACTGCACAGTTGGGGTTGAGGCCACCTACCTGCCTTCCCAGAACGGGCAGCCACTCTGGATCTTTGGTGATGTCTTCCTCAAGGAATATTACACCATCTTTGACATGGCCAACAACCGGGTTGGCTTTGCCCCCTCGGTGTAGAGGGGTGGCTGCAGCCCCTTTTCTGGCCAAACCCCACCTCAGCCAGCCCTAGAAAGTTCCTCAAGCCCTTGATATTCCTCCCTGTGTCCCTCCAGGAGCTCTGTCCGAGAGTGTTTCTCACAGGCTCGTGTTACAAATAAACCTCAACCTCCCAAATGGGCTCTGACCTTCTGAGTCTGTTGAGTGACAACTGAGCACAGGCTGATGGGCTGCCTGGCTCCAGCAAAGCCAAGAGCTGGGGATCAACTCCCCAGGGCAGATTTCTGCTGAGACAGCACCAGGGGAAGCTCTCCCTGGCTTGGTTCAGGTCTGGAGGTGATGAATTTGGCTTTCTTGCAAAGGGATGTGCCAGGCTGGGGGCTCCTGAGGGCTGCAGGACAGGGGCTCAGCCTTTACTGACAGTGAAGGATGGAGCTGGGGTCTGAGGAAGCTCCTGGTGCTTTCTTGAGCCCTCGGGGATGAAGATGTCCCCCAGCCTGCCCCTTCTGCCAGGCTTGTGTGACCCAGCTGGGTACCACAGATTTTGGGGTTCTGGAAAGCTTCCTTTGGGGCTGGCTGCACCCCCCTTCTGTCCTCCCTGTCCTCAGTGAGGAACAAGCCCAGAAGAAGGGTCCTGGGCTTGATTCCTGCCAGGGAATTCTTTCTTTTTCCAGGTGAGAAGCTCTGTGCACCTGGCTGTGGTGCCAAGGAGACCAAAATGTCCTCGGGGTTGGGTTTAAACACCAGCCAGAGCTCTGGGGACAGGAATTCCCTGAGGAATTCCCCCCAAACCCCAATTCTGCTCAGTGCCACCAGGTGCTGGGATGTGGCTGGGAACATCCTTGGTGGGCTTGGGGCAATCCAGGGGGATAAAGCCATGGGGCAAGTTGGTCCCCACCTCCCTCCTTCTTCCCATGGGGAAGCCTCCCCCAACCTCAGAGGTGCAGGTGGGAAGGCACTAACTCCTTCCTTGCAGCTGGATGAGGTTTAACAAAGCCCTGGGATGAGGTCAGAGGGGGAATATGAGGTCAGACCACGGGGGCTGTGACATCCAAATGACCCCCAAATCCTGAAGTGGGGTTATTCCCCCAGGCAAAGCAACAGCAGGAGCATCAGGAAGCGTGGTCGGTGCCCAAAGGGGACCAGGAAAACCTTGGTTGGGATAAGGCTGGGCTCCCACCAGTCTTTCCCAGGATCCAGCCTGGTTTCTTAAAAGCTATTTCTCCTTGGAGCTCATTACCAGAGGTATTAATAGCTCTGTCACTTCACCAGAGAAAGGACACAAACTCCTCTGTGCTTGCTGTCAAAATATTGACACAAGCTGAGTGCAGGCAGACAGAGATTAGATGGGCAGGGATAGCAGGGGAGGGCACTGCTCCCCCCTCCCCCCCATCATAAACCAGGGAGGTTTCTGAGAGCCAAAGCTCCTCTGGCAGCAGAGGTGGCAAAAAGGGACAGGAGAGGGTTGACCATGGCTCTTCCCTTTGCTCCCTGCAGGATCCATCCCAGCAAAGGCAGAGCCATCAGGCTGTGGTGGAGGAGGAAGGGGTTTGGGGAGGTTTGGGGGGGGTTTGGGGGTCCTGAGGAGGCTCAAAGCGCTGAGCTGTGTTGGTCTCCTCAGGTTTTCCCTGGGAGATGAGGCTGATGGGGACATGGGGGTGGTCACTGTCCCCCAGTGGCAGAGTTGCTGAGCAGCATCCTTGGGGAATCAGACACCAGGATGGGTGCTCAGTGACCTGGCAGGGCTGGTGGCACCTTGCCAAGGGGAGGAAAGGGTCTCCCAGGCCTAAAAATCCCCTGGAAATGAATTCCTGGACTCACCTCCCCCTTACCCCCCCCATTGCATCTCCTGCCTGGCTGCCATGAGCATCACTCAAAGCATCTTGGAGACACCACCCCTGACACCACAGATGTGTGACCTGAGCATCCTGGCTGTAACTTTGCCATGGATAATAAAGTGCAGGAAATCCAAATGGCTTTTGGAGATGGTTGGGTGGCTGCAGTGGGCAGGTAAAGGCTTTTCAGGGTCTCTCTGGAGCTGCCCCCAGCTCAGCTTCCCTGGGGGGAACCTGCAGAGCTGGGGGGCAGGGAAGGGTGGGATGAGAAAAGGCAAATGCCTGCAAAGAGACAGCTTTGGGAGTACCTGCTGGGTCCTGGCAGGCTGAAAAATCCCCCCTGCTGGCTCCTGCTAACTGTGATTGAGGGGTTTGGACAAGCTTTACGTTGGGTGGGAAGAAATCCTGCCAGCCCCTGGCAATTCCTGCCTGGATGGGTGCAAAGGGGAAGACCAGCACCACCCATTCCCATTTGCTCCCCAGGGTGTGTTTTGCCTTTGTTTTTCTGGGGAGGGCAAGGTGGTGCTGAAGGCAAGAGAAAAACCACTTCAGCTTCTTGATAACAACAGAATTTTGCTTTTCATCAGATACCACATGTTTGGATTGGGTATCAGGGCTGCTCTCTTAGGGAAGGAGGGAGAAATCAGGGTGGCTGCAGTGATAAACACCTCGGGGTGGGTGGGTGGGTGCAGAGATAGAGCCAAGGGGTGTCTGGAGCAGGGTTGGGCACAGCTCCTGCCTAAATACCCCCTGGCCTGGCCAAGGTGAGGAGCTGCCACGGAGCCACCAGCACCCAGGACCATGATGAGGTGGTTGGTGCTGGTCCTGCTCTGCCTCCCCATGAGGGAAGGGATGGTGAGGTGAGCTTGGGGCTGGGATGGGTGCAGGGATGTGGGGTGAAGATGTGGATGGGTCCATCTGGCCCTCAGCATCCTGCTGCCCTCTCCATCCCCTGCAGGATCCCCCTGAGGAAAGGCAGATCCGTGCAGGAGGTGAGGAGAGAGCAGGGGGGGCTGGAGGACCTTGGAGGGGATGCGGGAAGGAAATCTCAGCTCATTCATGCTCTGGTTTATGAACCACTAAGGAACGACCTGGATGTAAGTATTCAAGCTTCTCCTTCCTCCTCTGAGCCACCTGGCTCCAATTTTTGGGGATGGTCTCCTCCTTTCCTGTGGGATTCTCAGGATGAGCTCAGCTCCATCCCTGCTCACGAGTCCCAGGGGCTGTGCTGGGCTTGGGCAGGAGTTTTGCTGTAATTGCAGCCCGCGTCCCAGAGCTGAGAGATGAAGAAGCAGCACATCTTACCCTGAATTGATTTCCCTTCTCAGAAAATGTAAAGTTTGATGGGTTTAGAGCAGATCTACTACTCCTGTAGTTATATTGTAGGCAACTCATTGTCCCTTGCCATGTTTTAGCTGCCCTGGATGCTCTCAGGGACTCCAAGCCCTCTCTCCAGCCCCACAGCAGTTTGGGTTTCTCAGCTAGCAGAGAGCAGAGAGCTGAAAACTCAAAAAAAAAAAAAAAAAAAAAACCAAAAAAATAAAAAAAATCAAAAAAACCAAACCACTAACAATTGGCTTGGTGGATTTCTCTCCACCTCCTGTTCACAGTCCTTCTACTTTGGGGAGATCAGCATTGGGACCCCCCCCCCAAAATTTCCTGGTGCTGTTTGACACTGGTTCTGCCAACCTGTGGGTGCCCTCCACCTACTGCCAGACCCCAGCCTGTGGTGAGCATCCCCTGGGGGGCACAGAGGGGCTGAGCTGTTCCTTAAGATCCCTTGTGGGCTGGAGCTCCAAGAAGAAGGAAATCAGGGCAAGCTGAGGGGGTTTGCTCTCTTCTTGCTGCCACCTCCTTGGTTGTGGGGGCTCTGGGAAGCCCCTTAGGGGCTTTCTGGGGACGGGGATGCTGAACAGAGGGCAGGATGTGACCTGGGGGCTGGGACTTTCTCTCATTGCAGAAGATCATGCCAGGTTCAACTCCAACTTGTCGTCCACCTTCTTGGGCACTGATGTCACCTACACCCTCAGCTATGGGTTTGGTGACCTGTGGGTGGCCTTAGGGTATGACACGGGGACAGTAAGTGACATTTGAGACCTTGCTGCAATCAGGGTGGGAGGTGACCACAGCTGGGATCAGTCCAAGTCGGTTAAAAATTTCGGAGGTAGCTGAAAAGTAGTTTTTTTTCTTTTGGATATTACTGCCTGCATCTCCTCTGGAGGGTTTGTGGTATCTCACCAGGCACTGATGCTGCCACCAAATTCTGGGTCACTCATCACTGCTCTGGGCTGAGGGATATCTTGGGCCTTAAATGTTTGGTTTTGACACTGGTGGCTGAGCTTTGTCATTACAGGACAAGAAAAAATGTTCTGTGGTGAGACTTGTGATTTTTAAACTCACACAGTTGAGGATTTTTTTTTTTTTTTTGGTGGCTCAGTACAGATTTCCCTTCTGAACCTTCCTGGCCATCCCTGCCTCTTCCCAAAACCATCCCACCCAGGATAGTGCTACGAAGGGAGGGAGTCCAAAATGCCAGCATGGAATCATAGGTCCTGGAGCAGGTCCAAAGGAGGCAACTGGGCTGGTGAAGGGATCCAGCACAGATCCTATGAGGAGAGGCTGAGGGAGCTGGGGGTGTTGAGGCTGGAGAAGAGGAGGCTCAGGGGAGACCTCATCACTCTCTCCAACTCCCTGAAAGGAGGTTGGAGCCAGGGGGGGGTTGGGCTCTGCTCCCAGGCAACTCTCAGCAAGACAAGAGGGCACAAGAGGTCTCAAGTTGTGCCAGGGGAGGTTTAGGTTGGACATTAGAAAGAATTTCTTTCTGGAGAGGGTGATCAGCCATTGGAATGGGCTGCCCAGGGAAGGGGTGGATTCTCCATCCCTGGAGATATTTCAAAAGAGCCTGGATGTGGCACTCAGTGCCATGGGCTGGGAACCACGGGGGGAGTGGAGCAAGGGTTGGACTTGAGGAGCTCTGAGGTCCCTTCCAACCCAGCCAGTTCTAGGATTCTATGATTCTGTGTCTCAAAGGATGGGTGAGGAGAGGGAAGGGATGGGACACGGATGGGACCAAAGCTTTGGGTGTCTGGGTTCTCCTCCTGAGAGGAGCTGCTGGATGTCAGACGGATCAGCCCAGTGCTGGGGGCCTGAACTGCTCCTCAGGCTCTGAAGGGTCCACTGAAGGCTCCATCACCCCCATCCCCTGCTCAGGTGACAGACACCCTGCATGTGACAGACACCTGGGGCATGTGAGCACCCCTTAAATCTGTGGTTCCAAACCCAATTGGACCCAGTGGGTCCTGCAGAGCAGGGAGCTGGCAGCCAGGGAAGGAAACACCATCCTGGTGCCATCCATGGGCAGCCTGGAGACCCGGTCCCACTGTGCTCTGTCCCCTCGGGAGGGGACAAACCCCCCCCCCGTGCCTCGGGGGGCACCCCTGCTGCTCCCCACCACCTGCACGACCCCAGGTCACTGCTGTCCCTCCATGGCCACCACTGGCACCAGTGCAAGGAATGTTGTGAGCTTGGTGCAAGGAGGTGGGAAACCCTGGAGCAAGGAGCTGCATGATCCTGGTGCATTGCACGATCCTGGTGCAAAGGGTTGCACGGTTCTGGAGCAAGGAGGTGCAAAGGAATGCACAATCCCAGTGCAAAGGGGCTGCATGATCCTAGTGCAAAGGGGCTGCACAATCCCCGTGCAAAGGGGCTGCACAATCCCAATGCAAAGGGTTGCATGATCCCAGTGCAAGGGGCTGCACGATCCTGGTGCAAGGGGCTGCACAATCCCAGTGAAAAGGGTTGCACGATCCTGGTGAAAAGGGCTGCACAATCCTGGTACAAAGGGCTGCACTATCCTGGTGCAAAGAGCTGCACAATCCCAGTGAAAAGGTTGCATGTCCCTGGTGAAAAGGGTTGCACGATCCTGGTGAAAAGGGTCGCACTATCCCGGTGCAAAGAGCTGCACAAATCTGGTACAAGGGGCTGCACGATCCTGGTGCAAAGGGTTGCACGATCCTGGTCCAAAGAGCTGCACGATCCTGGTGAAAAGGGCTGCACGATCCTGGTGCAAGGGGCTGCAGGACCCATGCCCGGCCTTCCCCCCTCCCTGGCCCCCACCCTCCCGGCTCTCTCCGGGGGAGGAAACCCCCGGTTTGGGGAGAGGAAATCCTGCACCCCGATTTCTGCTCCGGCCGAGGCGGGGAGGGAACTACAAGTCCCGGCAGTCCCGGGCAGCCCTGCCCCGCTCCGGACTACAGCTCCCGGCGGGCTGCGGGGCGGGACGGGCCAGGCCGTGCCGTGCTGTACCGTACTGTACCGGGTCGGACCGTACCGGGCCGAGCCGGGCCGGGCGGGCTGTGCTGCCCTCCCTCGGTACCGGAGCAGCGAGACCGGGCCGAGCGAAACCGAACCGAGCTGATTGGAACCGAACCGAGTCGGGCCGAGCGAAGCCGAACCCAGCCGCTTGGTTTCCTTTGGCGCTTCCCCCTCCTCCCGCAGCCACCGGGTGAGTGCGAGGGGTGCCGGGGGGGGCCTTGGGATCGGAACCCGTCTTGGGGGGGTGTAAGGGGGGTGCTGGGTGCCCCCCCCTCTCTGTTCCTGCGCTTTGGAGTCGTAGTTGCGGGGTTGTTGCATTCCCCCCCCCCCCTTTTTTTTTGCTGTAAATAATAACCCCCCCCCCGCCGTCTGCCTCCCGGGGCTGCTCCGGGCTTTGGGGGGGGGCACTTGGGGGTCTCCGGGAGCTTGCCCCCTCCCTGGGTCCCGTAGCCCTCCCGGTAGCCCCGTGGGACTTCTTTCCCAGCGTAACCCCCCCCCCTCCCCTCGCTCTTTTTACCCTACGGGTGGGGAAACTGAGGCACGGATGTTTCAGCCTTCGGCGCTGACACCCGGAGCGCTGTGTTTATTCGGGGGGTTCCTTGCACCCCTCCCCAAGGCCAGGGTACAAATTCCTCCCGGCGTGGGGGGGAGGAGAGTGGGTATCAGGTTCCACTCCCCCCCCACCCAAAGGGGCAAAAGGCAGGGGGAGAGTTGGGGCACCCCGTGGGGCTCCAAGAGGAGCCCCCGACCCCCAGGATGTGACGGGGGTGTAGGAGGGAGCTGGACTTCACCTACAGCCGCCGATTAATTAGATTCATGAATTAATTGCGGAGCAGGAAGGATTACGCCAGCCCTCCTGCCCCCCTCTTCTAAAAGCTTCGGAGAGTCAGATGATGGGGAAATTTCCATTGAAAAAAAAAAAAAAAAAAAAAGGAAAAAAGAAAAAAAAAAGGGGCAAAATATGGTGGTTCTTGTTGTGCTCATCTAAGAGAAATAAATAAACCCGTGCAAGTCCGGGCCCTGTTTTTTAGGAATTGCTTCTGCGCGTTCCGGGCCAGGGGAGGGGGGGGGAGTTTGTGATTTGATTTTGATTTTTTTAACGTAACAACAGAGACTCCAGCAAAGAGTGAAAAGCGTGGAGTTCGGGGGGATATTTTATGTTTCCGTCCCCCCCCTCCTCCTCTTTTAGTTTCCCCTGCCATGTTTGCTCGGTTTCATGCACGGCTGCTCCTCTGGCCGGAGGAGGAGGAGGAGGAGGAGGAGGAGGGAGCAGAGCTGGTTTCTCCTTGCTGCGGGTGCTGGTGGCAGCTGAGCCTGCCCTTACCTGCTGCCTGGGGATCCGGGGGACAAAGCCATGGCGAGACCAGTGGGTTTTTGACAACTGGGCAACTGGAGTTGAGAAAGGACCAGCTCTAGGGTTGGGTGCCGGGGGTGGCCGCGGTGGGTGGCAGGTGTTGACCCCGCCGTCTGCAGGGGGAAGATGGGGGGAGTTTGGGGTCTTTGCCAAAGGGATGCTGGGTTTTTGCCTCCCGAGGGATGCTTGGGCTTTGCCTCCTGCCCTTATCAGTAGGAAACTGCTCCGGGGTGGAGCTGGCTCCAACGGGGCCACTCCAGCATCCGGGTGTTTGGGATGGAGGTTGTGATTCCAGCCAAAAAAATATTTTTTTTTTAAAAATTATTATTATTATCGCTTTTTCCACGCTTCATGGCGCCGAATTTATGGCACGTGTGTTCCCGGTCTCCCATCCTCTCTCCCCAACACCACCCTCCCCCCCTCCCCCCGACCCCATCCTCCTCTGGAGCTGCCACCGCCTTTGCCGTGAGGAGTTTTTCCGTGTTTGCTGCTTTTTTGGCGGTGCTGTGGGCAAAGGGAAGAGCTCTGCATGCACAGAGACAAAGTGATGAATCATCAGAGCAGGGGGGGGACATTTCCAGGGCTGAGGGTGGGGTGGCCGTGGAGTCCGAGCAGGGCAGCCCTGCAGGGAGAAAGGAAAAAAAAAACCCAACAAACACTGGAGGGAAATGGGGCTGGGGAAGCAAGACAGGGGGTGACCACCCCCCAAGAAAAAAACCCATCTGCATCATGGGTTTTGGGCTCTCCGTGGCTCTCCCTGTGTTGTGGGGTATCGGGGGGGGGGGGGAGGAAGGTTGTGGGGTCTTGGTGTTGGGATGGCATGGGGGGATTTCAGCCCTGGATGGCTTCTTCCTCCTTGCCCCCCCCCTTTTCCCACCACTTTTGAGGTGTGGATGGCTGGTGGGGAGGGTTGGAGCTCTCCCAGAGTTGGCATGGCACATCCCTGGCACCTCAGGGCTCTGTCTCTGCTGGCACTTTGAGTTTGTGGTGTTGGGTTTGGTTTTTTTTTTTTGAGAGGGGGGTGTTGGAACTGCCATTTTGTAACTGCTGTGTGTGGGGTTATCCCGTGTCCCCACTCAAAGAGGAACCAGGATGAGGGGGAAGCAATGTCCTTGTCCCCAGCACTGGCACAGCAGCCTGGCAGTGGCACCATGGTGGCATCCCGTGGGGCAGGGCTGTTTCATGACAGCTTCCCCAACCCTCTTTGTGCTGTGGGGGATTTTCCAGGCTCTTGGCAGCCCCCAGAAGCCAGCACTGGGGGTTTTGCAGCTCCCTACAGAAGCAGAGGCTGCTCGGAGGATGATGTGTCCCCTGTCACCATGCTGTTCAGGCTCTGTGGGCATGCTGTGGTGGCTTTGCTGTGGTGGCATCACCTCTGAGAGCTTCGCTGGGCCCCAGTGGGGTCCTGGTGTAGAGGTGGCAGCCAGTGATTCCCCTGCAGCCAGTGATTCCCAGGCTGAGCCATGGGCACCCTCAGAACTGAAGCAGGGGAAGGTGCTGGCAGTGTAAAGCTTGGAGGGATGAAAAGGATGATCTCTTCTTGAATGTGCAGACAGGAAATATGTGCTCATTTTTTTGTTTCCCCCCCCACTGATGGTCCAGGAAAAAGCCTCGATGCACTGTAAGGTCGTGCCCTGCCAGGGGGTTGTTGCCTTGGCACTTGGGTTTTGGTTAGAGGTGGTTTTCCTCCTGGATTTGTGTGCACGTAGGGGCCCACAACATGGAGGATGCTCTGGGATGAACTCTGGTTCCTGCTCATCACCTTCCAGGATGATCCACGTGTTGGCAGGAGGCTGGGAAAACTGGGAACGATGGGTGGGATGCTGGCACCGATGCCAGCTCTGCTCCTGTCCAGCTGATGCTGTCAGCTACCTTTGAAGAAGCCATCCCTTCCCCAAACCTCTTCCCCCTCTCTCTCTGCTGAACAAACAGGCAGCAGAGCAAAGCTATAAATATTAAATTGCCAAAAAAAAAAGAGAATAAAAACCCCACGGTGTCCCTGCGGGCAGAGGAGGAGTTCGTGAGGGCTGAGCCGTGAGTGACAGAGGTGAGCAGGGCTGGAGGGTTCCTGCCTGGAAGGACCTCACTGGGATCAGATCCAGCCCAGGAGGATGGTGTGGGGCAGCATTTGGGAGCTTGCACTGTGCTGTAGGTCTGTGGGGTGGAGGCTGCAGCCTCCCGGGAATGGGGGTTGCTCTGCAGGAGCTTTGGGAGGTGTTTCAGGGAGTTGGGTGCTATGGGGTGGGAGCATCCCGGTGGGCTTTGAAGCAGGCAGGGGGTGGCTTTGCCCCAAGAGTCACTTGGGGAGGGTTCAGGGTCTTTCAGAGACAGGTCCCATAGCCCTGAGGTTCCTACAGTCTCCTTCCTACAGGGAGGCTGTGCCATCTTCTTTTTAAAAGGTCTTCTAAGAATCGCTCCAGGATTTTTTGTCACCCCTCCTACAAGTGCTTTCAGCTCCAAACCAACTCCCCACACCCTGCCCTCTGCTTAAATGGCTCCTTTAGTTAAATGAGTGCAACTTTCTTTCCGGATAAACCTGAAACTCCGAGGCAACCTTTTTCCCTGCCGGTTCCATCCCTCTTTTTTTTCCCATACACACACAAGTGTTAAGGAAAGTGATTTACTCCTCGGATAAACAGTTGCAAAGCTGAAATTTTCCCATCACCCGGCTCAGCCCCTTCCTAGAATAATTTGGGTTGGAAGGGACATCTAAAGGTCATCTAGTCCAGCCCCAGTTTGGGGTCCTTCCCTCTGCTGGGCTTAGCATTATTTAGGGACTCCCCTTTGGTTGTAAATTCACCTTTCAGCGTGTGGCTGAACCTCCAGTGCAGTTTGTGCAGCTCCAGGTGCCAAAAGGAGCAGGGCCCAGGGGGCACCCAACCTGGGCACCTTTGGACACCCCCATGTGGCACTGGGAGCTGGCAGAGGGGCTGTGGGTGCTCCCTGGTGCAGGTGTCACAGCGTGGTGACAATGAGCTTGGGGACAGGCAGTGGAGTTTTAGGAGCCTGAGGGGCAACGGAGGGCAGCAGCTTTCATCCTGGCTGTTTCCTTGGGATTTGGGGAGCAGGGAATTTTTAAGAGGAAAGGAGGAGGGGGCTGCAACTGGGGTGGGCTGGGGGGGCAGGAGCTGCAGCCACCCGGCACAGAGCGAGCGTTTCCCAGCTCCTTGCTTGCAAAGCCTGCAGGAGGAGGGGAATTCGGGTGGCAGCAGGCTCGGTGCTGGCTGCAGCTTCCACCTTATCTGCTGCAGGGTGGGTGCCACTTTTAGCCCCACTGCCACTCCTCGGGGACCGCTGGAGGCTCAGGGCAGGCAAAGATCCCAGCCTGCTCGGGAAAAAAAAACAAAACAAACCAAAACCAAAAACCAACCAAACAAAAAAAACCCCAACCCCAACCTTCTTGGGGTTCCTTCAATGGTCCAACTGGTGTCGGGGAGGTGGCAGCGAGGATCTGCCCCGGTTGCACCGGCAGCGTGCCAGGGCAGGGGCTGGATTGGCAGCGGGGGCTCCTGAGAGCCGAGTTTGACCTTCACGGAGCAGAAAAGCTTCGGGCTGAGCCGGGGGGAGAGGAGGGGAGAGGAGAAACCTCCCCTCAGCGGGTAAGCGGCGAGGCTTGGGTGCTCCCCTTGGGCATGAGAGGTGCTTCCCGGGATGGTGGAGGGGGGAGCCCCGGGGGCTCTTTGGGTGGACGATTCCCAGGCTGTCCCCAACTTGTTTATTCCTTGGGAGGGGGGAACAGCTGTGGGGACGGGGAGTCCGCGGTGCTAGGGCTGCCGGCCACGGGAAGGTTACATGAAATCTGCCTCCTGAGAAACATCCTGGCTGGGGGTTGGCCGGGACATATTTATAAATATTACCTCCTTGCAGCAGCACGGGGAGGGAGGGAGGAGGGAGAGAGGAGGGAGGGAGGAAGGAGGGATGGAGGCGGCGCTGGGAGCACCTCCGGCACTAGGGAGGGGGACACGGGGTGGCTGTTGTCACCTCGCACCTTCTGCTGCTGGTGGCACCAATGAACTTGGTGCTCACGGATGGACTCGGAGGGTTTGGTTTTGCTGAGCATCCCCGCTCGCTGGGCCGGTTTCCAGGAATTTTGGGGAAGGCTCTGCTTCTAAATCCCAGCACCATGGTGCGATCCATCCGGCCCTGCCGAAGCCAAGCTGGGGGGCCAGAGGTGGTGCTGTCCTGCCAGTTACTCTTATTGCTTCTTGATGCAGTTATTTAAAACGAAACAAACCAAAACCAACCACACACACACACACACAAAAAAAAAAAACCAACCAAAAAACAAGCCAACCCCTAATGTTGCTTGGGGTCAGCCCTCCATGGAGGGTTTTGCTCTTTGCCCATGGGTTGTGCTCATTCCCAAGACTTTTGCCGAGGTGAGGAGGGGACACGGTGTGGCCCTGTGTGGCCCTGTGTCTGTGTGTCCCTCTGTTGTCCCCTCCAGCACAGCCGAGGCCCCTCCAAGGTCACCCCGACCCGATACGGGGCTGATTAATCACTCAGCCCGCGGTGGTGCTGGGCTGCTCGTCCTCGCCCCGGGAACGTCCTTCTGTCTGTTAACACTTTTATTTTTAATTACTTCTGCCGGGAGGGGATGGGGAGGGCGGGAAAAAAAAAAAGGGGGGGGGGGGGGGCAGGAACTGAGGTTGTTTGTGTGGCCGTCGGGCTGTGAATTCCCCGGGCGGTCAGTCGGACAGTGATGTTTCAATCAGGGTTCCTGCACCGCGCCAAACCACCCCGCGGGAAGGGTTTTTCCTCTGGTTTGGGAGCAGCCCTGGAAGTAGGAGCTGCTTCCCCACCATCCCAGGGGTCCCTCAGCCCTTCTCTTGGGGGCTGCATTGTGCCCTGGCCCGTGGGTGTCAACCTTCACCCACTGTGTCTGGTTGGGGTGATGGTGTCGGTGCTGTCCCCCGGGCTTTTGGGGGTGGAGAAGAGGCTTCCTGGGGTGGAGAAGAAGCTTTTTTTGGTGAAAGAGAGGCTTTTTTGAGTTGAAGGAGAGGCATCAGAGCAAGGCTGTGAATTTTAATCCCATAACAGCTGCCATGCCCCAGGTGAGTTCTGATGGTGATTCCTTGGCACCCCCAGAACCAGGAGGCTTTTTTCCAGCCCCCGTTTATTCTGCCCTTGCAGAGCTCACAAGAGACTCAGCCCAGGGATTGATGTTTTCTCTTCTCTCTGGTGGGTCAAGCTTACCTGGGGCAGTCTGGGGACCACTTTAGTGGGGTGGGGGGTGTCCTGCTGCCCTACAAGACTGGCATTAATGTTTTTACTGTGCTGGATACCTGGGCAGCTTCCAGGAGCGGTGTTTAACACATGGAAGGGAAAACATTTGGCCTCTGACCCAAGTGCCTCTTAACAACACCACCATCCACGTTTCTGAGATGCCGGGGCTAAAAACAGTCCCAGTGACTCAGTCTCTTGCTGGCGTTGTCAACTGACCCTGGTTTTTATTTGCCAAGTCCCTCTCTGCCTTCTCCTTCTCCCTTTTGGAGCTGCAAACTCATTGCCCGGGGAAGGCAGCTCTGGTTGGGGCTGGGGTGGTTCTGGGCACCCATCTGCCTGACCCATCTCCTCCTGCTGGGTGGGTGGGTGATGGAGGGGGCACTGTTTCAGTCTGGGGTTGGAAATGGGACTGTCCCCTTGCTTTTCCCACCATCCCATCCTCATCCCAGAGGGCCATAGGCTGGATGGGACCTCTGGAGTCTTTGGTCCTGTCCTAAGCTTGGTCAGTGCTGGAGTTAGATCAGGGTTTCCAAGGATGGAGGCTGCTTTGCTGCCAGTGTTTGGTCACCTTTGTGGTGAGAAATCCCATCCTAATTCCCCAGGTCAGACCCTGTCCTGCTGCCCCTTTCTGGGGCTGGACTCCATATGAAGATGAAGGATCCTGACCTTCTTCCCACTGGGTGCTGATGTTACCCTGACACCATGGGTATGCTGGCACAGCATAAATCACCCCCATGGTGGCCTTGACAGGTCACTGTGTCCCCAGGGAGGTGCCATGGGATTAGCCCCCAGCCCTCTTGTTGACAGGGTGGCACAGCAGCAGCTCAGGGGAGCTCAATCTGCTCTGGGTGCCACGGTGCCCTTGTGGGGTGGGGGCACAGTCAGGATGGGTGCAAAGCAGGGTGTAAGAGGGGTCCTGGCACTTTGCCAGCTGCATGGGATGTCACACAGATGTCCTTAACATCTCCTGGCTTTGCCATCACCATCCTGGCTGGTGCTGGTGTCACCATCCTAGTGGGGACCAGCTGTGGGTACCAGAGGGACCTCGTGTGCCACCCAGGAGGATGCAGGGCTGGGTCTGGCTGTGGGATGCTTTCTGCATCCTCTCTGGGTGATGGATCCCTGCCTGCCACATCCCCTGGATTGACCAGGGGCAGCTTTTGCCCTTCTGTGGATTTGGGGCTGTCCCTGCAGCCACTGCACCTGCATCTCCTGAGGGGACACGGTGGGACAGACCCAGCCTGATCTCTGTCAGTGGCCACATCTATTTTCACCACCCTTTTTTCTCAGCTGGATGGTGATCTCCTGTGTGTCTCAGTGAGAAAAAGAAGCAGATTTGGAGTTTTATTTTGGCTTTTTTTTTTTTTTTTTACAACTTCCCTCTCCCCCCCCCTTGCCACCCCCTCTGCACCCTGCCTGGCTGGGTTAACAGCAGGGTCCTGAAAATGAGGAACCACGGGGCCAGCACAGGAGCTGGGCTGACCCCAGCAAGGAGCACTGAAGAGCTGTGACCTGCTGGTCCTGGCACCCAGAGGTCCCTCTGACTTTATCCTTTACCCAGGTAACCCATTACCCCCCTCCCCACACAGCAGGGTGGCAGTGGCACCCATCCCTGGGCACCCAGTGGCTTGGTGGGTGCCAGCTCAGTGCCATCAGAGATTTTGATCCGGAGCAAACACCACAGAGCTCCTGACTGCTTGGACCCAGCCCTGAAATGGTTGTGGGTGCTTCCCCCTGCCTGGGCTGGGGTGCACTGGGAGCTCCCTTGCTTGTCACCCCCTCATCCTTCCCCCTCCCTGCCATTTAAAAATGAAAAATGAGGAAGGAAGGAAGGAAGGCTGGGGAGGGCGGGGGGGTTGCTGCTGGTAGCAGAAGTTTTCACTTCTTTCTTCTCCCTTTCCTTGTCTCTGCTCATCAGTGAGTGCACAGGGTGGTGGGTGGGGGGTCCCCCCTCTTCTCCATCCCTGGGGGTCCCCACTCCTGGTGCCGGGGTCAGCTCAAGCTGCTGATTGATTTTTTCCACTCATAAAGGAGCAGGAGATAAACCTGGGGGAGAGGGAGCAGGGCTGGGTGCAGTGAGTTTGGGGGTTCTCAGCTGTGTCTCTCCCATCCCTCCCTCTCTTCTCCCTCCAGCTGCCCAGGGGACAGGCAGGAGATGGGATTTATTTTCTCTGTACCTGTGCCTGTGGTTTTTTTGCCTGTCCCAGGCAGCGTGGGGGCTGTGTCCCCGTGGGCTGGAGGGTAAAGTGATCGCCCTGTATTTTGCGGGGGCCGAATCTGGGAAGTCCTTTTAGGGCAGTTTTATTTCCACCCCTCACCTGGATGCAGCACTGTGTGCTCAGGGAGGAGTCGGTGGGTCCTTTTTGGGGCATGGGGACAATGGTGGCACTTGACAAACTCATTTGCAGCCCAGGTTGTGATAGGGGAGAGCTTGGAGCCACACGAAGTCTTGTGGGGGACAGAGAGGGTCGGGGTGGCTCTGGGTGCCACCAGGGATCCTTCTGGCTGTGTCACCCCAGTGTGGGGGGAGCATGTGAAATAAAACCAACTCTTGGTGAAATAACACCCCCAGAGGAAAAGCAGGAAAGGTCCAGAAATAACCTGAGTCACTAAATAGCAGCAGAGACATTTTAAAGGTGGGTGAATTCCCTGGCTGCAGCCCTGCCCCTTGGTCTGGGGGTGGGACTGGAGCAGAGCTGGGACCTGGGCAGCACCCAGACCCTGAGGGAGCCCACCCCAACCCCAGCACTCCTGGAAAGGGTTTTATTCAGAGGCAGTGACAGGGAATGTCACTGGAAGGAAAGGTGGAATAATGGATGCCACCATCCCACGTGTCTGCCCCCCTGGACCAAGGGACAGTGGGACGTGTCCCCAAGGTGGGACGTGTCCCCCAGGGCACATTGCAGGCTGGGTCCCCATCCTTTCCCAGTGCCACCCTCCTGCTGGGGCTGACTCAGAGTGAAAGCAGAAGCTGCTCAGTGTTTCAGGAGGTGAAGGGGAAGCCGAGCAGAACCAAGTGGGTTATTTTAAACCTGACCTAATTTCTCCCCCCTCCCTTTCCTTATGGGGCTCAGCCCTGGCCACCCTTCCCCATCCTCACCCTCAGCAGCTCCCTTTCCTGGGACATTCCCAGGGGAGAGGACAGAGTTTTCTCCTCCCCCCACCTCTGTTTCCTATGGGGGGGGTGGAAATCCTGCAGCCAGGCAGGGTGGTGGGTCTGGGGGTGAGTGGGTGCTGTACCATGGGTGGCTGTGCCTTGGCAGGCTTCCCATGACACCCTCCTGGCCCCTTTTCCTGAGAACAAGGTTTTGCAGAGCACAGCATCACCCCATCTCCTCACAGCTCTTGGAGGCTTTTCCTCTCACCCTGCCTTTAATATTTGGGGGTTTTCCCATCCCTCATTTGCATTGCCTGTGGTTTATCCCTCTTCAGCTTTGTTTTTTCTGCTGTCACCAGGTCCTTTCCCAGGGCTCTGCTGTTGCTCATCCCAGGCATCCCCCTGTGCCCTCTCTTTGCAGCCCAGTCTTAACGAAGCTCCAATTGAGAACTGTCCCAGGCTCCTCTGCTCCCATCCCCCCTTCAGATGGGGCCACCATGTCTAATTAATTACCTTCCTCTTGCCATTCAATAGCTGGCTCTTGATCCATGTAATCGTATTTCTGTCCATGCTGGCTTGATTTAATTTTCCCCTCAGGATATCGCGTGGCACCGTCCATCAGATGCCTCCCCCGAACCCCGGTGCCTTCTCTCACTTGTGGCCTCTTTGTCTGCAATTACACATTTTATTTAAATAGCACACCCCCCCCCTTTCCAGATTTAGGCTGGTTACACTGCTCTGGAGCAAACCCTGAGCTTTTGGTTCCTGCTTTTTCCCCTGGCAGCATCTGCTTTGGGTCCTGTGCTCTCCTTTCCCTCGCATGGAGCGGTTTGGGTTGGAAGGGACCTCAGGGAGCATCAAGATCCAACCTCCATGCAGCATCCCAGAATGGTTTGGGTTGGAAGGGACCTTAAAGCACATCCATTCCCAACCTCCCTGCATGGGCAGGGACACTTCCCACCAGCCCAGCTTGCTCCAAACCCCCACACTATGGATGTTCCAGACCCTCATCCCACACGGCACCTCCCGCATCCTCATCCCATCCTCAGCTGGGAATCCAACCCCTCCTTGCAAAGCCATTCCCATGACCCAGGGAGCCCGGGTAGGGCAGCTCCCTTCACCCCAGCACCCTCACCCCCATCCCCGGGCTGCTGTCCCCTTTGTACGGGGGGAACAAGGGGTGCTCTGTGCCCTGCAGGGGCCTCGCACGCCTGTCCCCCCCTCCCTGCTCGCGTGCTGGCCCCGCACAGAGCCCCCCTTGTTCACCCCAGTGCTGGAGCTGAAGGTTTTCAGGGCAGCAGGGCTGAAGGTTACACCCTGCCCCTCCCCAGCTCCTGGCACCCACCGACCTTTTCTTCCTGCTCATCCCATGCTTTGCTCTCCCAGAATCTGGTTTGTTTGATTTGGGATTTTTTTTTTGCCGCCCCCCTCCCCCAGCCCCTTCTTGCTTTGCTCTGGGCTTTCAAGAGTTGGCGGCTCAAAGCTGAACCCACGTTGAGTCCTCGGGGTCCCCACTGCTCCCTGTACCCCACCTCCCCCCAGCGATGCCCCTACTATCCCTGGGACAGCCCCATTTCCCTTGGCTTTGGGCTGATCACCCCGGCTCAGTCACCAGCTGGTAGGGATGCTCCAGGATGACTCCTTCCTCCCCGTGCCTCAGTTTCCCCGTTGCCAAACCACCCTTTCCTCACGCACCATCTCCTCCTCTCAGGGTCACCTCCGTGCCTGGTGGGCTCCCAGGTCCCAGCACCCCCTTTTACTCCCTCGACCCCCCCCGTGCACCCACCATGGCGTCCCGCATCGGGCTGAGGATGGAGCTGATGAAGCAGCAGGCACAGCAGGAGGCTGAGAGGGAGCGGGTGCAGCAGCAGATGATGATGAGCTACATGCAGCAGCAGCGGATGCCAGTGGCCTCCAGCCCAGCCATCAACACCCCCGTCCACTACCAGTCCCCACCACCCGTGCCTGGAGAGGTCCTCAAGGTACAGTGCCCCCCCTTAACGGGAGGATGAAGGGGTGTGGGAGAGCACTTCGGGGGGCCCTGATGGTTTGGTAGGATGGTGGAGTGGTTTGGGTTGGAAGGGACCTTTCTAGAGGTCATTCAGTGCCACCCGTGCTGTGGGCAGGGACATCTCCAACCAGCCCAGGTGGCTCCAAGCCCCATCCAAGCTTCAACACTGCCAGGGATGGGGCAGCCACAGCTTCTGGGGGCACCCTGGGCTGATTTTTTATATATAAATATATATATATATGCACACGTATTTATATTTATATTTATAATTTATATTTATATTTATATTTATATCTATATTTATATTTTTATTTTATTTTTATTTTTATTTTTATTTTTATTTTTATTTTTATTTTTATTTTTATTTTTATTTTTATTTTTATTTTTATTATTTACATTTATATTTATATTTATATATATATTTATTTATATATTTATATTTCTACTCATATTTGTACTCATACTCATATTTATACTCATATTTATTTATATTATATTATATTATATTATATTATATTATATTATATTGATATTGATATTGATATTGATATTGATATTGATATTTATATTTATATTTATATTTACATTTATTTATATATTTATATTTCTACTCATATTTGTACTCATACTCATACTCATATTTATACTCATATTTATAATCATATTTATTTATTTTATATTTATATTTATATTTATATTTATATTTATATTTATATTTATATTTATATTTATATTTATATTTATATTTATATTTATATTTATATTTATAATTATATTTATATTTATATTTATATTTATATTTATATTTATATTTATATTTATATTTATATACAAAGTGCCTATCACCATATTGATAACCATTCTTTGGAACCACTCTGACAGCAGAGGTAAGAACAGGACTCAGCCTGTTAGTACCTCAGCACTTCTGTTTCCAACCAATTGGAAAAAAAAAAAAAAAAAACAGAAAACCCACAAGACTTTGCTGCCATCCTGCCTGGCTGGTGTGTGATACAGCTACTCCAGCAGGGTTAGAGGGATACCTGTTGTGAATGGCAGCAGCTCAGCACCCTCACACCAAAGAATTTCTTCCTAATGTCCAACCTCAATCTCCCCTTTCTCTCCAAGTTTTACCCCATTTCCTTGTCCTCTCCCTACCCCCCCGTGTCCAAAGCCCTCCCCCAGCTTTCCTGGAGCCCCTTCAGGCACTGGAAGATGCTCCAAGGGCTCCCCAGAACCTTCTCCTCCTTCTCGTTCTCGTTCTCGTTCTCATTCTCCTTCTCTCCTCTCTTCCTCTTCCTCTCCTCTCCTCTCCTCTCCTCTCCTCTCCTCTCCTCTCCTCTCCTCTCCTCTCCTCTCCTCTCCTCTCCTCTCCTCTCGTCTCTTCTCTTCTCCAGGCTGAACACCCCCAACTCTCTCAACCTGTTCCAGGCTCTCCCCACCCTCAAATTCCAGAATTTCTTCCCCATCTCCAACCTCAATCTCCCCTTTCTCTCCAAGTTTTAACCCATTTCCCTTCTCCTCTCCCTACCCCCCCGTGTCCAAAGCCCTCCCCCAGCTTTCTTGGAGCCCCTTCAGATATTGGAAGGTTGCTCTGAGCTCACCTGGGAGCCTCCTCTTCTCCAGGCTGAACACCCCCAATCCCTCAGCCTGGCTTCCCAGGGAGCTGCTCAGCCCTCTGAGCATTTCAGTGCCTCCTCTGGACACCTTCCAGGAGCTCTGTGTCCTTCTGATGCTGGGGACTCCAGAACTGGACCCAGGACTCCAGAACAGAGCAGAGAGCAAACCCATCTCTTTCCATCACCAACCAGCCACGCACTTAAAATACCAAAAAACCCCCAAACCAACAACCAGGACTAACACCCACCTTTGCATCCCTCTCTGCAAACCTTGTGGAGATGTTGGTGTAGATCCTTTGGTCCCTTGTCCTCTCACTACACACCCAGGTGTAAAACCCTCCTCCTTGTAGCACCCCAAAAGCCCCTCGAGATATTTGGAAGGTCTCTTGGGAGCCTCCTCATCTCCAGGCTGAACACCCCCAATCCCTCAGCCTGGCTTCCCAGGGAGGTGCTCAGCCCTCTGAGCATTTCAGTGGCTCCTCTGGACATGTCCCAGGAGCTCTGTGTCCTCCTGGTGTTGGGGACTCCAGAACTGGACCCAGGACTCCAGAACAGAGCAGAGAGCAAACCCATCTCTTTCCATCACCAACCAGCCACGCACTTAAAATACCAAAAAACCCCCAAACCAACAACCAGGACTAACACCCACCTTTGCATCCCTCTCTGCAAACCTTGTGAAGATGTTGGTGTAGATCCTTTGGTCCCTTGTCCTCTCACTACACACCCAGGTGTAAAAGCCTCCTCCTTGTAGCACCCCAAAACCCCCTCGAGATATTTGGGAGCCTCCTCATCTCCAGGCTGAACAACCCTATGGCTTTATCTCCTCCCAGGTCCAATCCTACTTGGAGAACCCCACCACCTACCACCTGCAGAAGTCACGGGATAAAAAAGTTCAGGCTTATCTCTCGGAAACCTATGGGAACAAATTTGCTGCCCACGTCAGCCCCGCCAGCCACTCACCCAAACCCCCCCCAGCTGCCTCCCCGGGGGTCCGACCCGGGCACGTTGTGTCCTCCTCAGCAGGGAACAGTGCTCCCAACAGCCCCATGGCCATGCTCAACATTGGCTCCAACCCCGAGAGGGAGGTGAGTTGAGGAGGTGCCCCCAGGCATAAAGCTGCCTTTGGGGAAAAAAGGGGAGGAAAAAATTAACCCCTGTTTTTACGCCTTTCAGTTCGATGAGGTCATCGATGACATCATGCGCCTGGATGATGTTTTGGGCTACATGAACCCTGAAGTCCAGATGCCCAACACAGTGAGTCTCTGATGTGTGTTAGGAGAAGAGCAGCCCCTGGGTGGGGGTAGGGGTGGCCTGGGGGTCCTGTTCCCCCCGTGGGATGGTAGTGGCACAGAGGGGACCTGTCCTCGTGTCACATCCTTGCAGCGATGCCCAACCCTGGGGCTGTGAGAAGGGAAGCAGGGAGATCTCCCTTGTGCAACCTCAAGAGCCAGTTCTCCAGCTTCTCCTCCTCTCCAAGGCCAGTTGGGAGCCTTTGGAAAAAGTGGGAGAGATGGGAGAGGGACACGGAGTGCTGGGGACATTGGTGGCTTTCCAGCCAGAAAGTCCCTCAGAGCACCACAGGCTCCTGGGGCTGATCCTTGTGGCAGGTTGTGCCTCCCAGTGGGATCCAGCCTGCCAAGTCCTCCTGGGATGTGATTCATCTGCCCTATTTTAGGTGCTGGCCGTGGGAGGGGATCAGTTGCACCCTTTGAAGTCCTGTTTTCTTTGCTGCCCTGATTATAGCTGTTTCCAGGGCTCAGGAGGACAATTACACCTTCCTGCCCCACGTGCTCACATCTCAGAGGCCACGCAGCTGGGTTTGAACCACCAGCTCTGGTGGCCCTGGATGGAGCTGACCTGCTTGTCCCTCTGCTTTGCAGCTGCCCATGTCCAGCAGTCACATGAATGTCTATAGTGGGGACCCCCAGG
This sequence comes from Heliangelus exortis, assembly GCF_036169615.1. Lineage (NCBI taxonomy): Eukaryota > Metazoa > Chordata > Aves > Apodiformes > Trochilidae > Heliangelus > Heliangelus exortis. The sequence continues at coordinate 3,346,657 of NC_092446.1, forward strand.
TGACAGCCTCCCTCGTTGGTGTCACCAGCAGCTCCTGCCCCGCCGACCTCACCCAGAAGAGAGAGCTGACAGGTACGTCCCCATCCCTGGGGACAGCAAGTCCCAAAGCTGACCAGGGCTGCCCTGTCCCCGTGGGTAGGGTGTGGGTGGCTCTGGGGGGTGCCCAGGGTGCTCGTGGGGTGAGATGCAGCCTTGTCCCCTCTGGGTGACACTGTGGGTCTCCCTTGCAGATGCTGAGAGCCGAGCCCTGGCCAAGGAGCGCCAGAAGAAGGACAATCACAACCTGAGTGAGTTTGGGCTTTCCTGCAGTCCCTCTCCATCTTCTCTCCGAGCTGGGTGTCCCCCTTCCAATCCCACTGTGCCCTCAGGGAATACCCCAGAGCCCCCTGCCATGGTTCCCCCTTCTTCTTGCTCTGCCAAATGCCCGTGGTGCAGGAGAGGCCTCATTCTCCTCCTCATTCTCCTCCTCCATTGCACAGAGGGAGCTCAGACCTGGTGGGGAGCAAGGTTGACCCCAAAGGTTTCTCATACTGAGAAGCCCCTCAGTTCCAAACGGGTCTGTCTGGGGCATGATGGTGGCTCCCAACCCCATGAGCAGTGGGGTGTGGGGAACATCAGGCCTCTCCTGCCACCTCCTCACCACTGTCCCTCTCTTCTTACCCCGCAGTTGAGAGGAGGCGAAGGTTCAACATCAACGACCGCATCAAAGAGCTGGGGATGCTGATCCCCAAGGCCAACGACCTGTAGGTATCCCTGGGTTTTGTGGGATAACTGGAGGGCAGCCTTGGGGCAGGCCATCCCATCCAACATCTCCAAGAGGGGTTTTTTTTGAGGAGCAGGGGTGAGGGGGATGCGTTGCTGCTGGCAGGTGACAGTCTTGTCCTCCCTCCTGCCCGGCAGAGACGTGCGTTGGAACAAAGGGACGATCCTGAAGGCATCTGTGGACTACATCAAGAGGATGCAGAAGGACTTGCAGAGGTCACGGGACCTGGAGAACCACTCCAGGCGTCTGGAGATGACAAATAAACAGCTGCTGCTCCGCATCCAGGTGAGCTGCCCTCTGCTCTTCCCTCCTCTGCTCTCCTCCAGCTCGTTCCTGCCACACCGAGGGGTGGGGATGGGGACTCCGCTCCCTCTTTGTGGGGACACCAGGAGCACAGCCAGGAGCTAAGGTTGAGGTCCTGCCAGTGCGTGTTGCACGGGTCACCCTTTTCCAGCCTTCTTTTCCATGGGCTCCTTCCCCGTGAGCTCTGCAGCCCCTCTGCCACCTCCGTGAATGTCCCCGTGCACGATGTCCCCGATGTCCCCACCCAGGAGCTCCTGTGCTCTCTTGGCAGGAGCTGGAGATGCAGGCACGTGTCCACGGGCTGCCCACCTCCTCCCCCTCCGGTGTCAACGTGGCCGAGCTGGCTCAGCAGGTGGTCAAGCAAGAAGCCATCGGGGACGAGGGGACACTGGAGCCACTGCTGCCACCCCAGGACCCCGAGTCACAGCCGGTGCTGCCACCACCCCCCCAATCTCCTTACCACCAACTGGACTTCAGCCACAGCCTCAGCTTCGACGATGGCTCCCGGGGTTTCCCGGATAGCCTGGAGCCCGGGCACAGCTCCTCCTTCCCATCCTTATCCAAGAAGGAGCTGGACTTGATGCTGATGCAGGACACCATGCTGCCCCTGGCCTCTGACCCCTTGTTCTCAGCCATGTCCCCAGAGGCCTCCAAGGCCAGCAGTCGGAGGAGCAGCTTCAGCATTGAGGATGCAGACATGCTGTGACCACGAGCTGCTCCAAGGCTTTTTTTTTTTTTTTTTTTTTTTTTGGGGTGGGGGGAGAAGATTGGACCTTCAGGTTTGGTCAGTGAAGTTTCAGGACGACTCTTCCTGCAGGAGGAGCTGGTTCTGCCAAGCACTTGAGTCGATGGAGGAGACCTTTTCTCTATGCAATGAGGGGGCTCAAGGCTCAGCCAGGTGCCACCATGTCTTTTTTGCAAGCTTTCTTTTGGCCAGGAGTTGGAGAGGACCTTCTTGGCTTGCTGTTGTGTTGGCCCGACTGCAGATTCCCCAGCCCCGGGGGGTGTGATTTTTATTTTATTTTTATTTTTTAAATTTTTTTTTTTTTTTTTTTTTTTTTGGGCTGCTTTGCCTTTCAGCAAAAACCCTTCCTGGATCAAACTCCTTCCCCGGGGTGATGGTTTGGTGGTTGAGCCCCTGGGAGGAGAGGGATGATGCTCAGAGCTTTTTTGTCTAGCTTGCTGCCTTCTTGCCCGTGTTCCCCAGGAATCTTCCTCAGAGATGGGCTCCAAGCCTCACGGATGCTTCACAGTGCCAAGTTCTTCATGGTTCCTCCTTCCTCAGTGCAGAGCTGATAACTGGAGCCAAATTAATCCACGGGGCATGAGTGGTGGTGTCTGAGGCTTCAAAATTTGGGTCAATGTTGAAAGCTTCCAAAACAGCTGGGATGGAGGGGTTGATGCTCAGTCAGCTCCTGGCTGTGCCCCCCACCTTGCTGGGGGATCTGTCCTCAGGGGTTTGCCAGCATCCCACCATCCCAAAACCTCTGTGGCCTCTGGAGCAGGGCTGCATGGTGCTGGGCAACCTTCAGCCCCCACTGAGCCATCCCTGCAGAGGTGTCTCTGCCCATAACACCAAGTCCTGGCTCTTTGGGTGGAAGGATGAAGGGTTTTTACACTTTTATTTTTTTTTTTAAGGGAGGATACTTGTTGCCAGTGGATGTCCTGCCCCACATCTGGGGCCAGGGACCAGCAGATGGTTCGTACCCCTTGCCAAAAGCCACCACTCTCTGCCTTTGTCTTGTGGGATTTCTCTTCCCAGTGTCAACCAGCTCGTTCCCCAGTGGGACAGGGACCTGCAGCACCTTGTGCCTCCTCAGCCTGGCTGGAGGCAGGGGGTGGGTGGGCAGGGGAAGGGAAAATACCCCACAAATTGTTGTAAAGCCCCAAGTGTGTGTGTGGGATGGGTGCTGGGGAGGGGAAACCCCTTTGTTATCCCACTCAGCATCACCCCCCCCAGGTGTGGGAGCTGTGGGGTGGACCCCAAGCAGGGGTTGGGGTCACAAGGTGCACCCCATCCTGGACCAAGGATGTGTGGGGGGTGTGTGGGGTTGGGATTGCAAAGGGGAAGCCTGGCCAGGTAGGAGGGGGGGAGATTGCTCCAGCATGGTTGGATTTGGGGTTGCCAGGGGGGGACACAACCCCACTGCCCCCCCTGGGGAGGTGCCTGTGGGGTGTGAGGGTGTGGGGAAGTGCAGAAAGTGGGGGAATGAAAAGGGAGGAGGTGGGAGGTGTCCTGGGGCAGGGCAGGGTCTGGCTGGGGGGTTGGGGTTGGGGGGCTCTGGGCTGTTTGCTGATGGCTTTAGGGTCATTTCACCCCAAATATTCACGGGTGGCCTTGGCATCCTTCATGCCTTGCCAACAGTGCCTGAAAAGAGAAAAATCCCCCCCCCCCAGCAGGGTGGCAGCCCCCTCCCCCCCCTATGTGCTGAGCACCCATAGACAGGGGGGAGCTGGGGGGCTGCAGACACCAGAGGGGCTGTGGCTGTGTTTTGGGGCAGGCATAGGAAAACCCCAAGGGTTTGGGATGATCCTGGTTGGAAGGGGTTGTGCTGGGTCCTCAGGGGTGGTACCCAGCCCAGGGGGGGCTGGCTGGGGCATGGACCTCCCCTCTGCACCCACTCCTGGCACTGGGGTGGGCAGAGGGATTGTCTGCTGCTCAGCACAAGATGTGAGTAAAAAGTTGTGGATTATTATTATAATTTTTTTTTTAATCTTTTGGGGTTTTTTTTTTGTTTGTTTGTTGTTGTTTTTTTTTTTTTTTAAATGCACTGTGCCCTGATTAAAAAATTTTACTACTGTTTTATAAATAAATGTATAAAAGAATGAACTGGAATGGAAGAAGAATCATTAAAATATATTTATTTACAACATCCTGCAGTGTTGCAGCCTGGGCTGTTTCTTCTTCTCCCAGAGGAGGGAGGGTCCTGGAGCTCTCAGCACCTGAGGATGCTTTTTCCCCATCTCCCAAATTCAGCAGCATCCCTGTTTCCCAGAGGAGCTTCCCTGGGTTTGGGGGACTTGTTTTTGGATTTTTTTTTCCCAGGAAAACATGGCTGGGTTAGAGGGGGGAGTTGGGATTTCCAAAGCTGCTGCAAGCTGGGGATGCTCCTGGCTAGTGGAAAAAATAGGAAATATATTTTTTTGGGGGGGAAGTGGCTTGTGGCTGGGTGGGGGGGGCTGAGATCTTGCCTGGCAAAAGTCATCACACATCATCTTTGGGGCCACGTGGTGGTATTAAAGACACACAAGAAAAATTCCCCTTAAAATAGACTTCCCAGGATGGAAAAATCACAGGGGCTCAACTTGGAAACTTTATTAGAAAGAGGGGAAAAAAAAAAAAAGAGAGAGAGCGAGGAGGCTGGGGGGGAAGAGAAAGAGGTAAGTAGTTTCAGACACTTTAAAAAAAAAAAAAAGAAAAAAAAATCCCTGATTTGATTTATCTGGGGAGTGTGAACACTAAATAGAGAACAACGCCTGAAGTGTGAATTATTTCCTATATTAACACAGAGAAAAACTGATAGCCTTTTCATGTCAAGAGAATAGCAGGGAGGGGAAGGAAAGGGGGGGGAAATGACATTGTTCAATCTCTGGGTTTGCTCACTCTTTATCAGGCCGAGATCAAAATTTATTCCCAGGATGAGGCCTGGGGCCCGGCTGAGGCCCTGGAGATTTTTAAGGGCCTAATTAAGAAAACAGGATGAAAATGGCGAAATAAGAGGGCAATTTACTTCTTGCAGAATAGGGAGATCAAATCAACTTATGAGCAATTAATGTGCACAAGGAGAGAATAAAAGGATGCCGGGAGATGGGAGAGGGGCCTCATTTTAATGACATGCTCTGGTGTTGGCACAGAGGATTATTCTGAAGGTCAGATGGAGATGGAAACGACCTTGCAGATTCTTAACCCTCCTTCCAATTAACAGAACCAACTCAGAAATGCAAAAGAGCCCGGCCTGGAGCACTGTCATCCCTTTATGTTCTGAAGGGAGAGGAGGAAAAAAAAAAAAAAATACAAAACCAACAAAATTCTAAAGGAGAGGATGAAAAGGGGGGTTCCTTGGCTTCCCCAGTAGCTGCTGGAGATGGGAGAAGGGCTCTTAATTACAGTGTGTGAGCCACCCGTGGAAGGAAAAAAAAAAATAGGAAAAAAACGGTGTCGAGGCTCCAAGTGGGATATAAAAGGGAAGGAGAAAGAGCTGGCAGGGGCTGCAGTGGTGTGATGAGCTGCAGGGAGGGATGGAGGGATGGAGGGATGGAGGGAGGGATGGATGGATGGAGGGATGGATGGATGGAGGGATGGAGGGAGGGATGGATGGATGGATGGATGGATGGAGGGAGGGATGGATGGAGGGAGGGATGGAGGGATGGATGGAGGGATGGATGGATGGATGGATGGATGGAGGGATGGATGGAGGGATGGATGGATGGAGGGATGGATGGAGGGATGGAGGGATGGATGGAGGGATGGATGGATGGATGGATGGATGGATGGATGGATGGAGGGATGGATGGAGGGATGGATGGAGGGATGGATGGAGGGATGGATGGATGGATGGATGGATGGATGGAGGGATGGATGGAGGGATGGATGGATGGATGGATGGATGGATGGAGGGATGGATGGAGGGATGGATGGAGGGATGGATGGAGGGAGGGATGGATGGAGGGATGGATGGAGGGATGGATGGATGGATGGAGGGATGGATGGAGGGATGGATGGAGGGATGGATGGATGGAGGGATGGATGTAGACAACAGGTGGCAGGACCTGCCGAGTAATGAGCTCAGTCGGTGCTCAGCCTCACCTGTGCCCAGTCAGGGCTGCCCCAAGTGCACATGCTCAAAGATCAAGGGCCAATAAAAGGTGGGGCCTGAGACCAGCAAGGGGCTCGTTCTGTAGTAGGGCAGCAGCCCTGCTGGTCGAGGCCAGTTCTCCACTGATCCTGTCCTCATTCAGAGCCTATCCTCGCTACGAAGTTCACCTCTGGCAACAGATGGATGGAGGGATGGATGGATGGATGGATGGGTGGAGGGATGGGTGGATGGAGGGATGGATGGAGGGATGGATGGATGGAGGGATGGATGGAGGGAGGGATGGATGGAGGGAGGGATGGATGGAGGGAGGGATGGATGGAGGGAGGGATGGATGGGAGGGATGGGGACCAGGTGGCTGGGGATGGACCAATCCCCTTGGGATTCTTGGGGTGCCCTCCACCTGGACAAGAGTTGGATTTGATGGCCCTGATGGGTCCCTTCCAACTCAGCAGATTCTAAGAACCGATTAAGGATGCTGCACCCGGGGGAGGGGGGGGGGAATTCACCTCTCTGTGTGTCCCCCCACCCGTGACACTTTCCCTCAGTGGTCTCATGCAACTTGGGGCATTTTCCCCCTGCCCCATGCTGGGTTCTGGCTTTTTTTTGGCTTTTTGGGGGGGTTGGGGAAGGAGGCAGGGGGTGAGCACTGGAGCGGCAGTGTGGACCAGAGGTCCCGGTCCCGGTTCGGGGTTCCCCGAGGGTTTCGGGCCAGGAACGGGACCGGGAGGGGAAAGAACATCGAAGGTGCAGCGGGGCTGAGCAGCCACAAGAGAGAGCCAGACCTTTACGGAACCGGGAACCGGCCCGGCTGAGGATGCTCAGCCCCGGCCCGGCTGTCCCTGGGACTGCGGCTGTGGGAACCACCCCGGGGAAAGCAGAGCTATCCCCCCAGGTCCCTGGTGCTGGGGTTTGCTGCTCTTTGAGAACCCCTAGAATAATTTTTTTTCCAGATTGGATATTAGGAATCATTCCTTCCCCTCAATTCTTTTGTCCCTTGGAGTCCCCATCCCTGCAGGGACCCAAAGCTGGGGGGATGTGGTGCTGTGGGATTTGTGGGTTTGTGGTGGCCTTGGCTTCCTAGACTTGATGATTTTATGATTTAGGTTGGAAAAGCCCTTTAGATCCCTGTTCCCAGCCTTATCCCAGTGTCCTGATGCCCTCTGGAAGCAGAGCATCTCCTGCTTGAGCTCTCAACCTGCCACCAGCACCCCCTTGGAGTTCAAGTCAGGGGGGTTAAAACCAAAGAGGTGTTGAGCTGAGACTTTTCTCAAAAAAAAAAAAAAGTTTCCTTGGGGAGATAAAAAAAAACCTTTAGACAAGCAGAAGATGGCCTTATCCTGAAACAAGAAGGAAGGAGCAAGAGCCAACCCAGCCCAAAGCATCCTCACATGGTTCTGGCATCCTTGGGGTGGTGCTGCCTGGACCCATAATCTGGAAGCCATTCCCTGTCTTGGGGCTGGGCTGTTGCTGAGTTTTCCTTCTCCCCTCATCTCTCTTCAGTTCCTTTCTGGCTCTTGCTGAGCTCCTTCTGTGATTGGAGCACTTGGGCTGCTCCTTCCCCACCTGAAGCCCTAATTCTGCCCCGCTGACACTGGCTGGGTTGTTGTGGCAACAGTTGGGATGAGGTCAGGAGGAAGGGATGGAAAACCAGCAGCACAGCCACCTTGGCTTCAAGAAACCAAAGCAGCTCTGTGCAAGTAAATCTTTGCATGGAATGAAGAGGGAGAGACTGGGGAAAAAAAAAAAAAAACAAAAAAAACCCCAAAAACCCAAACCTGTGATGCCTGTCCAGAAATTGCTTCCAAAGAGAAGGGGTTAGGCTGGTCCCTGGGTGAGTTCTTGGCTTGGAATGGTTTATTCCCTGGATGTGTTTGGCCTGCTGTTTTTCCATCATCAGTTTTTAAAGCTGTGGGGTGGGGGAACCCTTTGGATGGGGCCTGGAGCCCTTGCAGACAGTTTGGTGGCTGTCAGGATTCCTGGTGCCTCAGCTGCAAGCTGGGAAGCAAAGGGACTGGAGAGCTGGGGCTGAAGGATGGTGGCTTTGCTGGTCAGGAAAAAAGGTGGGAACGTGATGGAAAAAAAATCCTGGGAAAATTATAGAATCCTGGAATAGTTTGTGTTGGAAGGACCTTAAAGCTCATCCAATCCCAACCCCCTGCCATGGGCAGGGACACCTCCCCCAGCCCAGGGTGCTCCAAGCCCCATCCAACCTCCAACACTGCCAGGGATGGGGCAGCCACAGCTTCTGGGGGCACCCAGGGAGCCACAGAGAAGATCCGTGCCTCAGTTTCCCCACCACGCAGCTGAGGATGCAAAGGCTGCCCTGGGGAGGTGACCTGGTGACCTGGCCCGTGTGATGCTGAAGCAGCCCCTTCCCCATGGGCTGCAAAACTCCTCAGTAAAAAAAACAAAACAAAACAAAAAATAAAAGCCCAGCCCTGTGTGCTGGGACAGGCTGAGCCTCAACCTCCTGGGCTGGAGGAATTTGCACCCCCAAATCTTGGCCAGAGCCAAATGTTTCTGCTCTGCTGGGACTGGTGCCAGGAGAGCTTTGGCCCAGGTTACCTGAGAGGCTCAGCTGCAGCTGCCCAGCTGGATTTTTCCATTCCTGATGCTGAATTTCACAGTGCTGGGTGCTGAGATCAGAGCAGCAGAGCCTGGGCCCTGCAACTACAAAAGGGGACAATGGGGACCTGGGCTGAGGAGAGAAGTTATTACAGGAATTAATTCCTATTCCAGGGCCCCCAGAGGTGCTGGGACCCCAGGGAGAGCCAGGCTGAGACCAGCAGTGCCCCATTTGTCTGGGTGTTTAGAAATCCCATTGGAAATCCCAATCTCTTGTGCCTGTTGTGCCAAAGGGACACCCCAAAGCTGTCCCTATGGATGTGTTGGGATCCCTTCTCTCCTCCCCCCCCCCAAGCTGCACCCCAAAGTGTTTGGGAATCTGCAACCCCAAGGATGCTCTGAGTGGGAGCCACCCTGTCTCCTGCTTCTGGGATTTTCCTGGCAGCCAGGGACCAAACCAGACCTTGGGAATGCAGGATTTCTCAAGCTGCACCCCAAAATGTTTGGGAATCTGCATCCCCAAGGATGCTCTGAGTGGGAGCCACCCTGTCTCCTGCTCCTGGGATTTTCCTGGCAGCCAGGGACCAAACCAGACCTTGGGAATGCAGGATTTCTCAAGCTGCACCCCAAAATGTTTGGGAATCTGCATCCCCAAGGATGCTCTGAGTGGGAGCCACCCTGTGTCCTGCTCCTGGGATTTTCCTGGCAGCCAGGAACCAAACCAGACCTTGGGAATGCAGGATTTCTCACCCTGACCCCTTTTGGGATCCTCCTGTGGGATTGTCCATCTCCCAGGCCACTGCTGAGCCCTTTTGCCTCTTTTCCCTGACTCCAGAGCTGGTTTAATCAGCTCGTAGTTTTCATTTCATGTCTTTCTCTCTCCTTTTCTGAGGGGGCAGTGAAATTTATACAATATTTAAGCAGCATAGTGGAGTCCTGGAAGATATTATTAATGTAAAAGGGACAGGCTGGAAATGCACTTGAACCTGGTTACAATTAGAGGGTGATTTTTCTAAAGGTCAATGAATTCAGATAATATCCACAGGGGGGAAAAGAAATTTAATACCTTTTTAGTGAATTAATTAATTATAATATTATATCGGCTTGGGGTTCTTTTCCAGAGTGATTAAGGGAACGATCTGTCTTTGGAGAGGCTGGGGAAGTCAGTGAGCAAAGGAAAGACTGACAGAGGGAGAGGGGGAGAGCTGGGAAGAGTTTAATGGGAGAATAATGGAGCCTTTTCTTGCCTTTAAAAACTTACTGGATTTCCAGACTTCAGAATCCTCCCCTGCCAGGTCAGGGCCCTCTCCTTGAAGTCTCTCCAAAGGCCACTGGAGGGATTTAATTGTGTTTTTACCTTTGCAAAGGCCATCGGAGGGGGTTGTTTGTATTTTTCCCTTTTCCCAAGTGGCTTTGGATGCTTCAGCATCTCCAGTGCCAGGCACAGCATGGGGGGAATTGGAGCCTTTTTGGCAAACTCCATCCCTTGTGCCACCAGTCCCGTGCCCTAAGGCTGGCAAAGGGGCTCTGGCCGGGTCCCCAAGAGCCACACGGGGTCCCCAAAAGCCACCAAGAGCCATGGGCTCAGCCAAATGCTGCTCCTGGGAGCCCTGCAGCCCCAGCCCTCAGTGCTCTTGGTTTATCTCCTGCCTGAGCTGAGCCTGGAATTTACACTCCCTGCTAATCCAGCCAGCCCCAGAAATTAATTACAGTCTTGTACATTAAAAATTAACATAACCTTTCTGGATATATGTTCTTAGAGCATCAGAGTGGGCCAGAGTCCCCCAGCTGCCTGTAATTGGAGCTCCTTGTCTTCTAATTCTTCCCCCCCACTCCCCTCCCTGTTTTTTAAAGATGGGGACATTTCAACTCATTAATCACGGGTGCTGGTAAAGTTTAAAAGATTTGTAATTGCTTTTGGTCCTGTCAGAGTTTGCAGGGCTGGGGAGGTGTCTCTCCTTTGTTACCAAGGTTTAATCAACCCCTTGGGGTTTTTTTAGAGATGTTTGTGAGCTCGGCTGGGAAGCAAGGGGTGCCCGGGCTCACCCTGCCATAGGGAGGGGACCAAAAACCCCTCCAGAAGGGAGGTTCTGGGGTTTGAGCATGGGGGAGATGGGCTGGAAGGTCTTGCAAAAGTTGCTCTGTGGTCTCCTGGGAGTCCTGTGAAAGATGCAGTTCCAGCAGCTACTTTTAGTCTCGAATAAAATCGACCTTTCCTTGGGGAAAACACTTTTCCATCCTCCTGCTGAGCCACGGGATCCAAACACCCCAGCCCAGCAGGTCCCAGTGGGGTGGGGGTGAAACTAGAGAGCCTTGGGGTGTGTGTGGGGGGGGTCAGGCTCTGGGGGCTGAGTGGGAACATCTGGAGTGGCAGTAATGGGATTGCTGGAGACAGTTTTGATCTGCTCTTAATGTGCTTCTGAAGCAAAGTGTGTGCTAGGGCATGAAGAGCATCCTCAGGTGGGGGTTTGCTGGATGCTGCTGCTGCAGGGGGGTTCTGGCACTCCAAGTCTTTCCATCCCATCCCGGGAGCTGGGGCTGGAGCCCCCTGCCCGGTGTCCCTCTGGATGGGGGGGGAGATGTCCCGGCAGAACCCGGCCAGCGCTGAGCCCCGGGGCAGCTTCCTGGGAGAGGGAATTTGGGAGGATGGAATTGTGATGCTGGGGCTGTTCCTGTGGCTCCTGCTCTGCCGTGTGTCCTGCCAGGATCCAGCACTGCCCCTGGTCTCCCACTCCTCCCAGGGCTGCATCCCTTCATCCTCCTCCTCCTCCTCCTCTTCCTCCTCCTCCTCCACCTCCTCCTCCTCCATCACCTCCAATGGGGCTGAGGACTTGCCAGACCTTCGGGCACGTCTTTTCTTTCCTCCTTCCCCATCTCTCCTTAAAAACCTCACCATCTTTTATCAAACCAGCCCTTTCATCCCTCTTTCCATCCCTCCCCCCCCCTTCTCCGACACCACCAACCCCTCCCCTCCCACCGCCTCCCCTCAGCCAGCCAGGAGAGAGCCAGCCCGCTCCCATTGTGCTATCTTTGGGCCCTAAATTAAAATTTATGACATCTTGAAATGAGCAGCGAGGGTAATTTGGCTTCTGAGCGAAGATGCTAATGAGTCCCCTTAATGGCGTGAATAAGGAGTTGACGGGTCGTGTGTCACTTTGCGCAGCCCGTGCTGGTGGTGTAATGGCCGCAGTAAGTGGCTGTAATTATACCCTGTCTCGCTGTATTTTGGCAGCCGTTGTGGGAGAGCCACGGACGAGGAAGGCTGGGGGGAGAGGAAGAAGAGAAAGGAAAAAAAAAAAAGAAAAAAAAAAATCCCAGCACCTCTTCTGCTTCCTCCCCGGGCTCCTCGTCCCGGTTTCGCTGGGCTGGGGATGCTCCCGTTGTCTCCTCGTCTTCTTTTTTTTTTTTTTTTTTTTTGGTTTTTAAAGCAAGGTGATGTATTCAGGGGTCCCCACTCTGCCCCCCCTTCTCAGGGAGGGGTGGGAAAAACCTGCTGTGGCTTCCAGGCACTGGAAAATCCCAGTGGCTGGGATAGTTCTGCTCAAATCCAGGGGGGGACACGGGGTCCATCCTCCCCAGCCCCCAAATTACAGGGTCCCAGCTCTGTTTGGGGGGTGTCCCCTTGTATAGTGGTGCCAAGACCCCCCCCTCAGCCCCCCCCCCCCCCCCCCCCACTCTGTCCCCCTTCCCCAGGAAGGGTGGGAAAAACCTGCTGGACCCCAGTGGCTGGGATAGTTCTGCTCTAATCCTCGGGGGGACACGGGGTCCATCCTCATCAACCCCCAAATTACAGTGTCCCAGCTCTGTTTGGGGGGGGTCCCCTTGTATAGTGGTGCCAAGACCCCCCCCCTTAGCCCCCCCTTATTATGTCCTGACCTCTGCTGTCTTCCTGGCATCACCCTGTGGGATTGTCCTGACCCTGTTTTAGACCTTCAGGGTTTTTTCTGCTATTCAAGGTACTCCTGAATGCTTCCAGCAGAGACACAACCAGTGATGGGGCAAGAAACCCCCCCCCTGTTCCTTCCCCAGGTTATAAACCCAACTGGTGCCATCTGGGCAGGAGCTGAACCCTCAGGGGGCTGTGGGGGGATGCTCCATCTCCCAGAGATGCTCCTGCCTGGCACAGGGATGTTCCCTCCAAGAAACATTCCTGGGGATGAGGCCGACCAGGGGAAGGTTTTCCCATCCTGGCAGGAGGAGCAGCTCAGGAGCTGCTGTTTCAAGGAGTCATTTTTGCAGTCAAGCTCCACGCACTCACATTTGGGACCTGAGGCCACGTCCTGAGTGAGGTTTTTTGCTCCTTTCTGGGTTGGGCATTGCTTCAAAAACCCACAGACCTGTTTTCTGAAGGTTTTTTTGCCTTTCCAGAGGGGTTCTTCTTTGGATCACCTCACTCCCCCACCTCCTTGAGACCATAAAACCTCTCAGACTGTGCTTGGGTTGTTGAGTTCTTGGCAATTCCTGCTCAGCACGGGGTGGGATGAAGGCCCAGATGTTGTGGGGTCAGGGGGATGTGCAGTGGGAGACAGCTCCAAGCCAAGCACCCATTGTACAAAAAATGAGTATACAGGACCCTAAGCTTAGGCTTGAATTTGCTGGCATTTTTTGTTTGGGGTTTTTTGTTTTGTTTTATTTTTGGGGGCCTTTTTTATGGGGTGGGATGAAGGCCCAGATGTTGTGGGGTCAGGGGGATGTGCAGTGAGAGACAGCTCCAAGCCAAGCACCCATTGTACAAAAAATGAGTATACAGGACCCCAAACTTGGGCTTTAATTTACTGGCACTGTTTGTTTGGGGTTTTTTTGTTTTGTTTTATTTTTGGGGGCTTTTTTTTTGGATTTTTTGGGGGTTTTTTTTGAGGTGTTTTCAAGCCCTGAGATCTGTGTGTGGATTTCCACATGGGAAAGCCCCTGGGGCCAGGGCAGAGGTTTGCTGGAGGAGAAGGGGACAACCAGCAGCTCGGATGCCCAGCATGGAAAGGCTCCCAGGGGCTGTGGAAGTTGGGCTGGGA